>NC_081408.1:385446888-385746888 GCF_030272615.1 Cryptomeria japonica | reverse complement strand
GACAGAATAACACTCTCATCGAAAACAACCTGATGAAGATCATGATACAAATGAGTGAGCATACAAACACCCCACGCATATCAAGTCCAATGTTGCATTATGCTCTGACCCAACAATGAAAACTTGAGACCTCCTGTTTGGACAGATGAATCCCCCAAATAAACTTGCAAGAATCACAAGGAGAGTCTCATAATACATAATCATATCCTCCCATCGGATCTCTCTTTTTGAAATTCTCTCATCACCAAATATGGCTCTGTATGCCTCTATCCCTCCACGATCCTAAAAATCATACTGAACTAACTCACCAGTCACTAGTATGTGGAGAATCATGTAGACATCCTAAAGTGTCATACTAATCTCACTCATGGGCAGGTGGAAAGTGTTATGCTCTCTATGCCATCTCTTGCCTAACACTGTCAACAATCCCCTATTATGGGTAATATCAGACATGTATAACAAGTGGCATAATCTACAGGCATCTATATGTCTCACCTCTGCCCGTGTAAGCTCTGGCACTAAGTGCCACATCATCGGGAATTTCTCTCGACACTGGAGAACATCAAGTTTCTCCTGTTTACCAAGAGAATTTGATCATCAATCATCTATCTATCAAATCATAGAGATCGGTAATCTATCACATCAACAATTGGTAAAATTTTTCAAATGAAGCAAATCAGGCTATCAAATCAATCTAAACCTATCAATCATGGTTTTCTATCAATTACTGAGTTCAATCAAAATCTGCTATGCTCTTCATCAGAAACTAAATTGGTTTCTTAGAGCTAATCTATCCAATCAAATCAAATCAATCAATCGTTTATCCTATCCATCACAATTGCCATAAAAATGCCTAAATCTAATCATCAACGTGAATTTTAATATGAACAACATCAAACACATTCATCTGAAACAAAAGTGCTAATCTTTTTAACAAAAGTGCTATTCTATTGAACACGAGCGCTGAAACACACATATGCGTGAACCTTTTTCACAAAAGTGCTAAACCTTCAAGCATATGTGTGAAACAATCAAAAGCACTATCCTAAACATCAAAGACGCAAACACTAAAAGCAAAAGTGCTAACAAAGAAAAAGCGCTAACATTCATCACAAATGTGCTAACAAAATGAGCATATGTGCTAAAAAAATTAGATGTGCTAACTTTACGTGCAAAAGCGCTAACATATAAAACAAAAACTCTAACCACAATTGCCGAAAATTGAAAAAATTAAAAATAACCAAAAACGTGCTAAACAAACATGAAAAATTGTATGACAAGTTGCAAAAAGCTCAGGATAAGATACATACCGAATACCCATACTCAAGAGGTCGCTGATATCGTCAAACACGCTCAAATCGATGGTTCTCCAATGGGATCACCATTTTGCCACCTCACCAAGATAATTTCTTCACAAAGCTGACAAGGATGCAAATGAGATTAAAATTAACTTTGGTTAATTTTATATTTACTATTTGGAAGGGTAATTAATGTTTTTCAATGGGGCAATTATATTTATTTTTGAGAAATAAATTTAATTGAAGGACCTTTTCAATTATCGTGAGATCAATCTCTTATCCAAAATTTTCAACAAATTCACAATCAATCTCCCGAGGGGGCACACAATCAGGATTTTCAATCTCCATCAGGCACACTATTGAGACTTGATTTAATCTTTGAAATAATGTTGTCTTGACATCATTTCAAAGAGGGGCAAAATGTATACACATAAAAACTGGCTATGAGCAATTAAATAAATATTTTATATTTATTTAATAATTATTCTTCTATTAAATAGTTAATTTGAAAAGATTAATTTATTTAATTCATTTCATGTCTTTCTCTTAATTAATTTAATTGAAATATTTTATTAATTAATTCATTTATCCTATTCCTCTAAATAATTAAATACCTAATATTTAATTATTCTTCTAATCAATTAATTGAATATCTAATATTTAATTATTTCCTCCAATCATTCGAATATCTAATATTTAATGATTATTCTTCTATCCTATAATCTCAAATATTAAATAATTCTTAATTATTTAATCTCTTTTCCAACTCACCTTCCATCTCCACTTCATCTTCCCTTTGCCAATTCATCAATCATGTGGCTAAAGATATTAATATTTCTTAAATATTAATTCATCATTTATCTCCAACCTCCAAATTTAATGAAATATTGTGTACATACACATATTTCTTAAATTTTCTTCTATATTCCCTCCAACACCCCTACATCTTAGGAAGGACTTGAGTCCAATTGTCCTCTCATGTCTAAATCTTTTCCAACCATCCCTAGATTCCCTCAGTCAGCAACCCAGTCAAGGTGAGATGAGTGATACTTGTCTTCTCCTTCACCCTTTCTCTCAACCTTCACCTTTTGTCATAGCCATCCAAATTTGTAGATCTGATCATGACCATTGATCCAGGCCACATCATCTTATCCTCTCAAAGTCTATAAAATTAGGAGTTTGAGTTGAGAAAGAGTTAGCCTTCAAGTTAGTCTTCAAGTAAGTTTTCAAGCTAATCATTTGTGAAAACTTATGCATCCGTGAGTTTTAATCTTGAAGAAAATAGCATAATCATTTAGCATAGTCATTTATCATTGCATATCATAATATCAGTTAACTATCAGTTATCAGTCCATTCTTCATATGCCATCTTGGCAGTTGTCAGTGCTTGTCTGAGAGCATGCCATCTGCAACCAGGAACAGTGGAGTTAGGACACAATGAGACATAAATCATGAAGGTAATAATAGTGTTTTTATGTTATATGCATTTCATGTAGTTTCACTGGTTGAGTTTGGATTTCCTGTAGCATTTCCTTTGTATTTTGTAAAACTAATATGTTGCAGGTAGTATTTTGATGATGAAATTCAAGTCGACACATTTTGGCACCTACCATGGGGCTCAGAGCCTTGCATATTCTTTCTAATATCCTATCTAGTTCTCACAAAAAGAAAATTTAACACATTTGTAATACAGATTCATGCTTGTGTGAGTTCTGACAATGCCTTTATTTGATAGGTTAGCAATTTTGTCCTGCAGGTTAGCACATTTATCATTTAGGCTACCGCTTTTGTTTGTAAATCAACGCATTTAATCTTCAGAACAATGCTTTTGTCCTTCAGGTTAGCGCATTTGTCAGTTTGGTTAATGCTTTTGTTAGAGAATTCTCGCTTCTTAGTCCGTAGAGCAGCATTTTTGTATTTCAGGTTAGCGCTTTTGTCCTTTAGGTTAGCGCTTTAGAGGTGAAAGACAACGCATTTGTTAGGATAGCACTTTTATTTGCAACTAACAGAATTTTCTTGCAAGTTTGAATGTCCAAGAACTTAAATTTTTCAAATTACTGACATGTATGTGTAGGATTGATTTTAAAACAAATTTCATGCATTTCCTCACCTAGTTAATTAAGAGTTCTATTTTGGAAAGTAACACATCATGTCATGCTCATTTAGCTTAACTAAGGGGATAAATTAACAACATGCAACTTGCATTTTGAGTAACTTCTTTAAAGTAGTTGCACATAGATTTTAGAAGGCTAAAATGAACTTGTGTTTTCCATGCTTGATGAAGTAGTAGGTAAGTATGCTCTCACCCTCATATGGTGATCACAAAAACAGACCTACTTTCTTTTATGTATAACCTTTAGAGGGCCTACCTTCTTGAGCTACCTTGAGGGTGCCAATGAGAGGGGAACGACCCAAAGTGGAAATGAGCTAATATCGAATCCTTCCAATCCACTCTAAATAAATCATGTTTGTAATGAAAGTCACTAGCAACATGTGCTGATAAGTTCATACCGACACTATGTTTCCCCATAAACCCTATGAAGCGTAACCTCTATAGGCTAGGAACCTTCTGTATTTACAGAGCTGAAAGTGTTGCATGTATGGACATGTGACTGGAAGCCTTTACTAAAAACCACTTGTACTAGTTGCCAAAATCCTTCTAATTGTTGGCATAGGAGGTCGGACCTCTGAAGCAGCTCACACATATATGGTTCTTAGTAGAGATATAAAGTTTTCCATGGGGATTTTTAATGGAAACTAGTGCTTGGTTTCCCCAGAGAAGTGAGTACCGAGGGTGGAGCCAGTGGGGTCAAGCATCTAAATATCCGCTTTGAATAGCGTAGCCCTGGGGGAAACCCCATGTGAGATTCAACAATTATTGTCTCAGCCTGCCATAGGATTTGTACTTGCTTATGCATTTTGTTTTTCAAAAACATTGTGTCTTCTATGTCTATTATAGTTGAAAATGGTCAAAAATTGATGAAAATCATCATCTAAAAATGAACAAAAATCCAACAACTTGCTGAAAGGTTTGAGAAAAATCCTTGAAACATAATCAGAATTGTGCTTTCAAGCAACAAAATAGTGCTTTTATCCCATAAGTTAACACTCTTTACCACAAGAGTTAGCACAAATGCTTTTTCACATCTAAAAATCATATCAAACCAAAAATTCAACATCAGTATCAAAACACTTCTTGAGTAGATTTGTCTCTAAACTATCACACATTTTCAAACTAGTTCAATAACGGGGTCACTAATTCGACAGGCTATTTCCGAAAGGTTTCCATAAGCATAAACATTCAACAAGCTATTAATTCAAACATTTTAAGTGCAAAAATCAACATTATTGTCAAGCTTCTCATCAGGATATATCAAATCCTTTATCACGAAGCTTGATCAATTCATCTTGTGTTCATTATCTTTGATATATCTTTCCTATTTTGAACCTGGGTCATATCAAAATCAGAATTGCACCAACTTTGGAATCAAACAAACTTGTAAACTATCAGATGCTTATATGACTTTTAAGTATTGCCTTAAGAAAAGAAAACCCATTCATAAAGCTACTCAGAAAAGAATAAGATTCTTGTATATCAATCGCAAGATCTTATTAAAACATAGGACATTCCTACACCGTTTTTATCACTATTTACATGGCTGCGGGACATAGTTTGATGGAGAAATTTTGCAAGGATGTGCTTTTCAACAAAGAGATGCTTTATCACAACGAACAAACAATAGTGGTAAAATCAACAAAGCATATCTTCCTAAACCAATAATCACCTATTGACTTGTCCTTTGGAAACTTCAATTTTTTTGAAACAATCACATGCCAATTTGGACTAGAGCTCAATACGAACAACTTAGAAAACAACAAAAACAAATGGAGGAAGAAGATAATCCAATGTTACAAACTTTTGGGTATACCGCTATTGATGAAGAAGTGGTCAATAACACTATTAGAGACCTTGAGCAAGATTTCAAATTTGATAGACTAATGGAAAAATTATTGGCAAAGCAAAAAGAGAAATATCTTTTGATGTTGGAAAAATCAGGAGCTAAATTGCCACAAGACTTTAACATGGAAAGCTTGAAACAAGATGCAGAGGCAAGTAACACCCAAAACACAGATGATCCAAATAACAAATATGTAAACAAAGAAAGTCATGAAGAGACAAGAAAAGAATGTGATGACACAATAAGAGAGCGTAGTGATAAAAAACCTTACGAATAAATAAGGAGAAACTATATGGATAATCCGTTGTTAAATTTCACACAACAAATGTTCCTTGATTGTTCTCTTCTCTTGACACCATTATAAAGATCTTGGTTATGTAGTATATTCAACACTGCCACACACTACTCATTAACCCTTATGATTTTAAGACTATAATATGCTTTATTTTTCTTTTATTCTTGTATGCCTTCAAGTGGATTTTCCCTCCAATGCTACCTACCTTTCAGTTGAATGTTATGAATCATTGAACTTCCATGGACTACCTCATTTTTTCTTTAAGCTCTTTCCTACTTGCCCTTAATCACATTCTGGCATCTATTGCCCCTTAGTTTTAGGTAACACATGGAAGAGCATGGATTTCTTTCTATTTTTTAATTCTGAAACCTCATATCAAGTGATAAACTGAGATATCTCTCATGGTAGTGATTATTGCGAAATGGATGACTTATTTAAAATAAAATTTAAGTATAGCATCTATTTGGCTCTTTTCTATTTCATTTCCATGGCTATATAGACCACTGGTTGAAGTTTATCATCCAAGGATATTTTTCCATTCTTTAATTCTCCTCTTCAATGACACACTTGATATTTAAATGGTTGTGGGAGGTAAAAATACTCTTGTGCTCTTTTTTCTTATATTTCCTTGTCTGCATGCTTGTTCTTGACACTAAATCATAGCACCCATGTTGATGTTGACCTCCACAATATTGCAATTACTTACCTTCATTATCCTTTTCTGTCAAGGGACCATGTAGCTATTGGCATTATGGAAGACTTCATCATGTGTTGCATTATTTTTTTCATTGATGTCAACACTTATCTTTTTGGAGGTCTACATTGTTTATTTGGCACTCTAGTTATATTGGTTTGTTGTTGAACTGAAACATTGTGGTCCCGACATGGATATTGGCTTATGCACAGTCATCGATATATGTTTCACTGACAACTCAAGAAGTTGATGATGACTTGTTATCATCTGGAGATCATTTGGTTGTGTCAAAGACATGGATTGGATGTTTACATTTGGTGTTTTTCATATTGGACTAATCAGGTTCACATAGGTACCTTAATTGGCAAATAGGTATAGGCTATGGACCGGTACAAGATATCATGTTCCAGATCAGAATGACACATTTTGGAAATGGTTTATTGATTGGATAATGTGTAAATGTATTGAGGCCAACATATTGTATCGCATCAAGACTTATTTTGTAAATGTAATATCTTTAGAGAACCGACCTAATCATGAGGTCTTAGGTTTTGTATAAATAATTGTAAGAGGTATGAGTGTATGTGTGAGTGTGTCTGAATATTGAAGATCATTGTGAAGAGAGAAAATAAGCAGATCCTTGTGCGAATCATGCAGATATTATCTGGAGGTTGAAGGAAAGGTTATGAAGGTGTTTGGAACTCATGGTTAGAGCTTAAACTAGTACTAAATCCAACATTGTAGATGCTATACTGAAGCAGTACATTGTTATTGGATTTAACCATCCAATTATAGTCAGTGTGACTCCTCTGTGAGCTCTAGGCGGTTGGCCTTTCTGCATGTGTAGACCCCATTATTATATTCACTTACTATTTGTAGTAGTATCATCTAATTGTGGGTAAGGTTTCCCATCGTGGTTTTTCCCCTGATAGGGTTTCCATGTCAAAATCTTTGTGTCATGTGTTGTGGATGTTGTTTCTCTTTCTGTTTCATGCATTAAGTTGTACCAGTATTAATATAACTGTTAATCTATTTTACCGACACTAAGTTTTAAGTTGGAGTAATTTGTTTTGGGCTATAATTAATTGACAATTGATTCTCCCCCTCTCAGTTGTCCTTATCAGTTCCTAACAATTGGTATTAGAGCATAGTCCTCTTTTTGTAGAAGCCTATCAGCTTGAGGAGATCCTATGACAGCAAATATCTTCACGAAGGACAGTGCCAAACTTGATGGAACTAACTATGGTATATGGAAGATAAAAATGGAAACACATCTGAACTACATTGGAAGAGATATATGGGATGTTACAAAGAATGGGTATGTTGCTCCTACTCCAAATAACCCTAACCCACCAACCTTGGCTAAAGACTTGGAGAATGATTGCAAAGCAAGTGAAGCACTTCTAAGCACATTATCAAATCAGAAAATCATGGGATTATCAAACATGATCTACTGCAAAATCTATTTGGGATAAACTAGAAACATTGAATGAAGGAGATTCCACTGTCAAAATTGCAAAATTGGAATGTTACCAGGTCAGGTATGAAAATTTAAAAATGGAAGAGGATGAAAGAATTTCTGCATTCATGGAAAGAGTTAATGAAATTGTTTTAGGAATACAATGTTGTGGAGGATCTTTGAGTGAAGATGAAATTGTTTTTAAAGTTTTAAGAGCTTTGCCACTAGCTTACAAAATGAAAGTGATAGCTATTAATGAGTTGAGAACAATGCCTAATACATCAGTATCTAGAGATACTTTGGTTGGAAAACTTTCAGCATTTGAGCTTGAAAAATTTGGTCCTGTTTCTACAATCAAGACTGATATAGCCTTCAAAGCATCATCATCAACATCATCATCATCATCATCTAACAAATCATATTGGAAAGCACTTTATGCAAAAGAACTTGAAGATATCAGAAGAGAAAATGAAGAACTTGAAGAACTTGAAGAACTTGAAGAACTTGAAGCACTATTTGCAAGGAAGATGCCTAAAGGTCCAACAAGAAGTAAGTATGAAGGTAAAGCACCCTTCAAATGTTTTAATTAGCATTAAAGTGTCATATGGCGTCTAGGTGTCATGATAGACATTCAAGACTAAGGGAGGAGGCAAAAAGAACATATAAACCTAACTTTGAATATCAGAGATACAAATTTAAGAAACACAAAGATAAGTCATGTTACTATGCAAATGAAGGTGTTATAGATGACTCTGATGAAGATCCAGTAGATAGTGGATGGGCATTTGTTGCAATAAAAGAAGATCAACCAACACCTATTGTCGAACCGGTAGAGAAGGCATTAGCAGAAAAAAATGAAGAAAAGGATGAATGGATCATTGACAGTGGTTGCTCGTATCATATGACTGGTGATAAAAGCAAATTCTTATTGTTTCGGGAAATTCATGGAGGTCTAGTAAGATTTGGAGATAACAAATCTTGTTTAATCAAAGGAAGAGGCACTATCTATTTGGATGGTAAGAACAACACTGACTGTTGGTATTTTGGTATGGTTTTGTCATTGATGTCAACACCTTCTAAACACTTATCAACTCTGGCACTTTGGAGAATCAGCAACATTCACCGGCAAGCAAGTGACTTAGGCACAGTCACCGGTATCTGGTACACTGGCAGGATATAATGATCACTGACACTTGGAAGGGCATGGAAAACACTTGGTTATGTCGAAGACATTGTGTGGACACCTTGTCTTAGAGTTTTGTTTATTGCTCTATTCGTATTTGCATATTTGTTGTTACTGACAAATAGGTACAAGTTATACACCGATAGGTTTATCTTTTCCAGATTAGCATGGCACGCTATGGAGATGACTTATTATTGTTGTAAATGCATTAAGCCGACATGTTGAATCGGTTATTGCATCGGGCATTAATTTATTTGTAAAATGATTTTATTGTAATATCTCATAGAGCCGACCTACTAAAATTGGTCTTAGGTTATGATATAAATATAAGATCTTATTTGTAAGATCGGTAAGGGAATGCGAAGAAGATTTTTGTGAAGGTATATGCGAGAATAAGCAGAGCTATACACGTAGACATCATTTGAAGGTGAAGGAAGGTTTTGTGAAAGCATATTAGAACTACACCGGTACTGAATCCAGCATATGAAGATGCTATTTTGAGTAGTACATCCTTATTGGATTTAACCTTCCAATTGTAGTCAATGTGACTCCTATTTTGTATTTGAGCAGTGAGCTCTAGGCACTTGGCCTTTTTGCATGTGCAGACCTCATTTGTATACACTTACTATCTATAGTAGTATCATCTGATTGTGGGTAAGGTTTCCCGCTGTGGTTTTTACCCTTATAGGGTTTCCACATACAAATATTGGTGTTATGTGTTGTGGATGACTTTGTCTTTTTGTTTCATGCATTAATATTTACTGGTATTGCAAATTATCCGATAAAACTATCCACCGGTATAAAAGACTATTTCACTGGTATTAAGCAGAAAGTTGATTAAGTTTTTATTGGTTTAAATTTATTTGACAACCAATTCACCCCCCCCCCCCCCCCCTCTCAGTTGTCTCTGGGACCTAACAATTGGTATCAGAGCTGAGTCCTCTTTTGTAGAAGTTTAACAGCTTGAGGAGATCCAATGTCTACTAACTATTTCAGGAAGGACAGCCCTAAACTTGATGGAACCAACTATGGCATATGGAAGATCAAAATGGAGACATGTTTAAATTGCATTGGAAAGGACATCTGGGATGTTACAAAGAATGGCTATACTACTCCTACTCAAAGTCAGCCTAATCCACCTAACTTGACTAAAGATAAGGAAAATGATTGCAAAACAAGAGAAGCACTTTTGAGCGCATTAATAGATTAGTAAATCATGGGATTATCAGATAGGTCTACTGCTAAAGCTATTTGGGATCACCTAGAAACACTGAATGAAGGAGATTCCATAGTCAAAACTGCAAAGCTTGAAAGCTTTCGGGTCAGGTATGAAAATCTAAAAATGGAAGAAGATGAAAGGACTTCTGCTTTTATGGAAAGAGTTAATGAAATATTTTTTGGGTATTAAAAGTTGTGGAGGAACCTTAAGTGAGGATGAAATTGTTTCAAAAGTTTTAAGAGGATTTCCACCAGCATACAAAATGAAGGTCACTGCTATAAATGAGTTAAGAACAATGCCTAATACATCAATAACTAGAGATACATTGATTGGAAAACTTTTAGCCTTTGAAATTGAGGAATTTGGTCCTGTTGCTACTATAAAGATAGATTTATCCTTTAAAGAATCAACATCATCTACATCATCATTTGACAAATCTGATTGGAAAGCCTTTTATGCAAGATAACTTGAAATAGGCAGGAAAGAAAATGAAGAACTTGAAGCACTATTTGCAAGGAAAATGCCTAAAGGTCCAGTTGGAAGTAAGTATGAAGGTAAAGCACCCTTTAAATGTTTCAACTATAATAAGATTGGTCATATGGCATCAAGATGTCCTGATAGACATGCTAGACTAAGAGAAGAAGCTACAAGGACACACAAGTCTAACCCTGAATATCAGAGATACAGATTTAAGAAGAATAAAGATAAATCTTGTTATCTTGCTGATGAAGGAGTGATTGATGATTCTGATGAGGATCCGACAGACAATGGATGGGTTTTTGTTGCTATAACAGAAGATCAACTGACACCTATAGTACAATTGGTAGAGTAGGCCTTGGCAGCTAAAATTGAAGTAAAGGATGAGTGGATCATTGATTCACGATGCTCACATCATATGACAAGAGATAAAGGTAAATTCTTGAACTTTCAAGAATACAATGGAGGCTTAGTGAGATTTGGACATGACAAAGCTTTTTTGATCAAAGATAAGGGTACAATATCTCTTGATGGTAAGCATAATACTAACAATGTTTACTATGTTGATGGTTTAAAGAATAATCTTTTGAGTGTTGGTCAATTAGTTGAGAAAGGATTTCAGTTACAATTCAAAAATGGAAAATGCAAAATCATGAATAGAACTGGTTTGGAAATTGCAACCAGTAATCAGACTAGAGGTAATATCTTTCATTTGAATAACAGTGAAAAGACATGCTTGGTTGCACATATTAATGAAAGTTGGCTATGACATAAGAGACTCTGTCATGTAAACTTTGATTGCATGGTGAAAATCAGTACTACTAAGGCAGTTAGAGATTTACCTAAAATTGTCAAACCTCACAATATAGTATGTAAGGAATGTCAATTTGGAAAACAAGTTAGATCTAGTTTCAAAAGTATTCCAGAAAAATCCAATAATGCTCTTGATTTAATTCATACTGATTTATGTGGTCCGAATAGAACTAAAAGCTTACAAGGTGATAGATATTTCATGCTAATCATTGATGACTATTCTAGAATGTGTTGGGTTACTTTTCTCAAAGAAAAATCAAAAGCACTTGGAAAGTTCAAACTGTTCAAAGCAATGGTAGAAAATGAAACCAGTAAGAAAATCAAATGTCTAAGATCAGATCAAGGAGGAGAATTTACATCTAAGAAATTTAATGCATTTTGTGAAGTAAATGGAATCAGAAGACAGTTATCAACACCTCGGACACCACAGTAGAATGGAGTTGTTGAAAGGAAAAATAGAACTATCTTGGATGCAGTAAGAAGTATGTTATCAAAAGCAAACCTACCACATGTATATTGGAGAGAGGCAGTAAGTACAATGGTCTATACATTCAACAAAGTTCACATCAAAGGTGAAACCGGTAAGAACCCTCATGAACTATGGTTTGGTATTACTCCTACTCTTAAATATTTCAGAAGTTTTGGAAGTAAATGCTATATTAGAAGAGATGAGTACATTGGGAAATTTGATCCTATAAGTGATGAAGGAATATTTCTTGGTTATTCATCTAAGAGTAAAGCATATAGATGTTTTAACAAAAGATTGTAGAAAATTGTTGAAAGTACAAATGTGAAGATTGATGAACAATTTAGAGAAACTTCAAGGTATATAGATTCTGAACCAGCAATAGAAATTATAACAAATGAACCTACACTGAATCCATGGGTACAAAATGAAGATCCAATTACACTGGTATCATCTAAAAATTCCACAGTGACTGAGGAACAACAACAAACAAAGACACCCCAGTATGTAAGACTAAATCATTTTGAAGATTAGATAATTGGAAACAAGTATACAGGAGTTATGACAAGAGGAAGATTGGCAAATGAACAGGTATCTCTTATTTCTCAAATTGAACCATCATTAGTTAATGAGGCATGTGAAGATAAATATTGGATTAAAGCTATGGAAGAAGAATTAGAACAAATTGAGAAGAATAACACTTGGACATTAGTTCCCCGGCCTAAAGATAAAAATGTAATTGGAACCAAATGGGTATTCAGAAATAAACTTAATGAAGATGGTAAGGTTATCAGAAATAAAGAAAGACTAGTGTGTAAGGGATATTCTCAGAAAGAAGGAATTGATTACAATGAGACCTTTGCACCAGTAGCCAGAATTGAGGCAGTCAGATTATTTTTGGCTTTTGCAGCACACAAGAACTACAAAGTATATCAAATGGATATTAAATGTGCATTTTTGAATGGAGATCTTGAAGAAGAAGTTAACATTGAACAACCTGATGGATTTTCTTTGACAGATAACAAAGATATGGTTTGCAGGTTAAGGAAAGCTTTGTATGGATTGAAGAAAGCTCCAAGAGCTTGGTATACAAGATTGGATAAGTATCTTTTGAATATTGGTTTTTCTAAAGGTAATGCTGACAACAACTTATATTATAAAGTGACTAATGATGACATCTTGGTTATAGAAGTTTTTGTTGATGATATAATCTTTGGAGGAGAAGATGGATTATGTAAAGAATTTTCTATTGAAATGCAGCAAGAATTTGAAATGTCTATGATTGGAGAAATTAAATTCTTTTTAGGATTGCAGATTTCACAAACTAATAAAGGTATATTCTTGAGTCAATACAAGTACTTAAAGGAGTTACTAAAGAAATTTGGGATGGAGAACTCTAAACTGGTAAGCACACCTATGACTACAAATGACAAACTATCACTAAGGGATGAATCTACACCTGTTAATCCAACTAGGTACAAATCTATGATAGGAGGTTTACTGTATTTGACACAAACCAGACCTGATATCATGAATGCAGTATGTATTGTTTCAATATTTCAAAGTAATCCCAGAGAAAATCATGAATCAGCAATAAAAAGGATTTTCCGGTACTTACAAGGCACTATAAATTTTGGATTATGGTATCCTAGAGATGAAAACTTTAAACTATGTGCATACACAGATGCAAATTGGGTAGGAGACATGGATGATAGAAAAAGCACCATCGACGGAGAATTCTTTCTTGGAAGCAGACTAGTTTCTTGGTTGAGTAAGAAACAAAGTTGTACATCTTTAGCAACAACAGAATCAAAATATGTTGCAGCAGCAACTAACTGTACACAGGTACTATGGCTTAAACAAATTTTGAAAGACATAAAGGTAAAATGTAAGGAACCTATAACTATCTATTGTGATAACTCTGCAGCAATTGATATATCTAATAATCCGGTACTACATTCTAAAACCAAACATGTTTCCATCAAACTGAATTTTCTAAGGGAAAATGTTGAAGCAAAGGAAATAAAACTGGTTTATGTAAATACTAAAGAGCAGATTGCAGATATCTTCACTAAACCTCTGCCTAAGGAGACTTTTAAATATCTTAGAGACCAGCTTGGGGTCATACCCCTACTAGTAGAGACTTAGGAAGTTGATGTTTGTCATCAACCGGCAGAATTAACAGAGAAATCTTTTACTCCGGCTTTGATGAGGAAGCTACTTCTTAGGGGGAGTAGTTGGTATACTAAATTGATTGGTATTTTGTATATGAACTTGGCTTGGTAATAACTTTGGTATTTGATGTCAAAGGGGGAGAGATTGGTATGGAAAAACACAAGGAAATGAATGTTACTCTCAGGGGGAGAGATTGATTACTTTGGGAGATTGTTGGCTTTTGGTATTTGGCATTTCTGTTTTGGCACTTTGATGGTTTTTCCATCTTGTGCTGCCATCAATGCCAAAGGGGGAGATTGTTTGTATTTTAGTATGGTTTTGTCATTGATGTCAACACCTACTAAACACTTATCAACTCTGGCACTTTGGAGAATCAGCAATATTCATTGGCAAGTGACTTATGCACAGTCACCGGTATCTGGTACACTAGCAGGATATAATGATCACTGACACTTGGAAGGGCATGGAAAACACTTGGTTATGTCGAAGACATTGTGTGGACATCTTGTCTTGGAGTTTTGTTTATTGGTATATTCGTATTTGCATATTTGTTGTTATCAGCAAATAGGTCCAGGTTATACACCGGCAAGTTTATCTTTTCCAGATTAGCATGGAACGCTATGGAGATGACTTATTGTTGTTGTAAATGCATTAAGCCGACATGTTGAATTGGTTATTGCATCGGGCATTAATTTATTTGTAAAATGTTTTTATTGTAATATCTTGTAGAGTTGACCTACTAAAATTGGTCTTAGGTTATGATATAAATATAAGATCTTATTTGTAAGATCGGTATGGAAATGCAAAGAAGATTTGTGTGAAGGTATATGCGAGAATAAGCAGAGCTATACACATAGACATCATTTGAAGGTGAAGGAAGGTTTTGTGAAAGGATATCAGAACTACACCAGTACTGAATCCAACATATGAAGATGCTATTTTGAGTAGTACATCCTTATTGGATTTAACCATCCAATTGTAGTCAGTGTGACTCCTATTTTGTGTTTGAGCAGTGAGCTCTAGGCGCTTGGCCTTTTTGCATGTGTAGACCCCATTTGTATACACTTACTATCTGCAGTAGTATCATCTGATTGTGGGTAAGGTTTCTCATCGTGACTTTTCCCCTTATAGGGTTTCCATGTACAAATATTGGTGTTATGTGTTGTGGATGACTTTGTCTTTTTGTTTCATGCATTAATATTTACCGGTATTGCAAATTATCTGATAAAACTATCCATCGGTATAAAAGACTGTTTGATCTGTATTAAGTAGAAAGTTGATTAAGTTGTTTTTGGTTTAAATTTATTTGACAACTGATTCACGTCCCCCCTCTCAGTTGTCTCCGGGACCTAACATTGACAATGTTTATTATGTTGAAGGTTTAAAGAATAATCTTTTGAGTGTTGGTCAGTTAGTGGAAAAAGGATTTCAACTACAATTCAATAATGGAAAATGCAAAATCATGAATAGAACTAGATTGGAGATTGCAACCAGTAATCAAACTAAAGGTAATATATTCCATTTGAATACCCGTAATAAGACATGTTTGATTGCTCATATTGATGAAAGTTTGTTATGGTATAAAAGACTCTGTCATGTGAATTTTGGTTGCATTGTACGATGAATACTAAGAGGGGGTGAATTAGTATTCCAAAAAATATTGTAAACAAACTTTTAAACAGTTTAGCAGATAACTGGTGCAACAGATTCACTAATAAACCAGTTAAGATAAATGCACACCAAATAGAAAACAAATAATTCACCCACAAGAGCACAATCAACATAACACAAGATATTTGATGTGGAAAGCCAAATGGGAAAAACCACGGTGAGCAAAAACTCACAAGTAACTATCTACAGAATAGAAACCAGATCGGTTAAGGTCATACAATGTTCTTCACCAGAAAAGATCCTATTACGAATCTAGATCTCTCTTAGGAGATAAGTCATGTTAAACACTGCCTTGTTAAAGGATTTCAGATCCATAGTTGTGAACCACATTGTTAAAGGATTTACAAAGGATTTGTTGGGCCTACCCGGTTAAGGGTTTCAGACTTTTTGAAGATATTAGTAATCAACAAGTGAATGATCTAGGCAATAGAACAATATGCTTAGTTAGATCCTTGACAGTTCATTGTTAATGCATTTCAACATTACTTCAGTCTTCAATATCTCCACACTCTGTCTCTTCACATAGACCTAATCTTCTCTACGATGATCACACATAACCTTTACTATTCCATCTTTCATACTCTCTCTCATACATGCAAACCCTAGACATGATGTCCTTATAAAGGAAACTGATTTCATGTTGGTCCAATAGAATTAGACTGCAAGTTCCTAGGTTCAGTGCATCTAGACACATTTGGTAACACAGTACAAACACATCACCAAAGTGTCGGTAGATGATAACTCATCACACATTACAGAAATACCAGTTGGTAACTCATCACAAAGTAATACCGGTTAATACAATATACTGATTACTGATTGTACAAAATGAAGATTGGTAGATGGAAGTGTTCCGATCAAAAGCTAAATACCGCTTGGGTCCTTCATACCGCTTGTGATCCTCAAACCGCTTGAGGTCTCCATATCGCTGGAGCTCTTCAGTCAATCTGTGATCGATAAACATCTTCTGCAAAATACCGATAGTCTAAAGACTATACATTCAATAATACACAATACTGGTTGGAGCAATTATCGGTTGAGCATAACTCATACATCAAGAAAGTGTGTTTCCATCAATGACAATCAAAACATCATCAAAAAGCCAACAATCTCCCCCTTTGGCATTGATGGCAACACTCAGGAAAATTTTGACATCTAAGTGTTGTTAGAACAAAAATTGTCATAATCAAAATTACTCTCCCTAAGCATATACACTATCCGTTTTGCAGAAATTACAATGTACAATACTTCCCAAAATGGTAACATGAAAGTATACATGAAATGGTAACATTCACCAAAATTTTAATGTACACTACTGCCCCTTTGCCAACAATGACAAAGTAATGAAAAGTAACCCCTTTTTGCATATATAATAAAATAGAGTAGATAATCATGACAATAAGGAATGAAATTTCTCAAAAATAGATTTAAAGTCCTACATAAAAGTTTTCATGGCCAATGTCCATGACTCAAGTAATGAGGTAGAAACCTAACTTTCAGTCTTCATCTGGAATACTAGTTCTTCCATTGCATCAATGGTACTCATCTCTTGAGTTACCATGATAGCCTCCAGGTTGAGAAAACATTTCTGAAGAATCTGCAGTCTTGGCAATAGGAGCAGTTGAAACTCCTGCAAATCTCTAGACCGGTTGCTAATCTCTAAGTCCATCTTGGCAGCCTGATCATGATAATAATGAATTGTTTTTCCATAGGTAGTGAATGAGTCATATGGCATCTTTAAATTGTTGATATATGCCTGTAACTCCGATTGGATTTTAGCTTTCTTGTTAAGCACATCGTCACAAAATAGATAGGGTTGGCAGATTTTACTCAACAATAATTTAGCTTCACCCATAGAAACACTAATATCATTCTACTGCTTCAGTAGTTGTGTCCTCAGTTCATTCATTTGCTTGACTAAGGAAGTATTGAGTGCCTTTTCATGGTTCTTCTTTGTAGTGGATTCAACAACATCTTCCAAGCATTGTACCTAGTCCTCTACTACAGTACACAGAAGTTTAAGCTTGGATAGAGAGGAATCAGTACTGGGGAGGTTGGTATCGGGAATTAGACTGGTAAGGGTGTCAACCGCAGTTTGTATGACATCTTGTTCTTTCTTCCTCCGCAACTCTTCCAGTCTCTCCTGTGCAAGTTTGATGCTTCAAAGCAGCTTAGACTCATCTGCTGATTGAACATCAATAGGACTGGTGGTATCAACTTGTTTGGTTTGATCACCGATTGCCTTAAGTGTCTCTGCTTGTTTTTTCTTCTCCACTTCCTTCTCCTCTTCTATTTTTTTCTTATCCTCTTCTTTCTTCTTTTTCTCCTCTTCTTGTTTCTTCTCCATTTCTTATTTCTTCTTGTCCTCTTCCTACTTTTTCTTCTCTTCCTCCTCCTTCCTTTCTTCTTCCTTCCTCTTGTCTTCTTCTTTCTTCTTCTCTTCCTCTTTCTTCTTTCCTCTTCTCCTCTTCTTTCCTCTTCTCTTCCTCTTTCTTCTTCTCTTCCTATTTCTTCTTCTCTACCTCTTTTCTCTTATCTTCCTCTTTATTTTTCTCTCTTTTCTCTTGTTTTCTTCCTGCCTTGCTTTTTCCTCTTTCTTTTTCTGCTTTCTCTTTGTCTTGTTTCTCTTTTTCAGCTCTTTCCTTGTCCCATTTCTCTTTCTCTACATTTTCTTTATCAGGAGTGACATCCTCATTATCTAATGCATCCACATCAATAGGATCGATTTTCTCTATCACTCTATCCCCTTCACTGTCAAATACTTCATTTGGTTGGCCTGATGATAGGTCAGGTTCTTATTCAGCCTTCTTATTGGCTTCAGAAACTTGGTGTATTCTGACAATAGCTTTCAAATGTATGTGATTATCCTTTTCCACTTCAAAATATTTACCTTCTAATAGCCCGAGTCTTCTCCTTCTCATGAAGAAGATGCCTTTGTTCTTATCCATTATCTCAAATAATTCTGAATTGAAGCATCAGCAAAGTATTGTGCAAAATTTTTCTCCCCGATCTCCTGTTCTTTCTCAATGACAATGCACCATTTATTATCTAAATAATTGTACAAAGAATCTTGTGTAATCGATCTAATCTTAGATGGTGACCGATCATTAAAACATAAATATTTGATGACTTCCTGTTCTACTTCTTCTTTCTCACTATCAGTAAAATCATCAAAATATTCCTTTAAATCATCAAGCACTTTCCTCTTAATATTTTTTAGAGTCCTCTAACAATGTGTCATTGGCTTATAAGAGGAAACATCTATATTTACTGGTGCTGAAGTTGCAGGAACATTACCGATAGACTTCGCCTTCTTGCTTGATTGCCTTGTCTTCTTTGTTTGTATTTCCGATTTAGTGTCCTCCGACTCTAGTGAGTTGGTTTTGGTTTTCTGCTTCCTCTCAAATACCTTCTCAGGTTTCTTCTTAGCTAGCGACCACTTGGTCACTTTCAGACTGGCAAAGGTAACCGATGGAGATACCGATGGCACTACTTTGTCCTTTTTCTATTTTGGTTCTTCAACCGATGTGACCCTTTCCAAGTAGGTATCGGTTCTCTTTTTCTTTGCATCCAGTGATGAGGAAAGTAGGGTAGAGGCATACCCGATCAACATGTCATACATCACTTCATACCCCATAGGGCCAACTACTTCCTTTCTCGGTTCCACTACTTCCATTATGCAGTCATCTATCCTTATTGTGAATCAGATATCATCTTCATACTTCTTCACAATATTGCCAGATATCTTTATTCTTTGTCTCATCTTCCACTTGAATTCATCAAAATATTTATTTAGAACCTTAGGATATGTAGTTCCCACTACTTGTAGACTTTCCTTAATTTGTCTAGAGACTAGTAGGTCAGGTGACCATTGCACATCACCTATTCCAGGGAAATAAGATTGAAAATTAAAGAATAAGCCGACCAAAAGTTGGCCAAACCCGAACCTTAGAGAATTGTCCTGTTTGATGGACTTCATATTTAACAGTAATTACTTCTTTAGATAGGTACATAGGTCAAATGTAGTGTCTTCCTTGATCATCCTGTAAGTAGTAGTCACCGCAGTAGTAGGGATAAAATTCATTCTGCTGGCATAGAACATCCGATAACAAATCACCATGCAAGCATATTTCACCAGATCATCTTTAATGGTGTTGATGGTCATCGCTTGTTGGTCACTCACAGAACTGGTGAGCTTTGTCATTTCAGTTTTGGTGAGCTTTTGTAAAGTTGGTACCTTTCTAGTTTTGCAGAAACTGGTGATGGCATAAATTGCTTCCAGTGTGATGTCATGCATCTGCTCGAGATACATTTTATCACCGTGCACTTTGCTAAGGATGATGTGAATATGATCTTCTGTGAACTCTTCCAAAAAATATACCGCATTGTGTAGTTTCATCTTTTCAAGGATACTATACTCAGGTTTGATCTTCTTGTTATCCCCACATAAAAGACTTAGTTGGAAATGGAATACTAGGGATCCTAGGTCTTCCAAATTACAGTCTATATACACTAAAATATCTTCCTCAACAATAACTCCGTCAGGTATTTGAGATAGGGCATTGTATTTCATTTTCTTTTGAAGAAATTTGACTGAATCTATAGGTGCACTAGAACTAGAGTGCGATGCAGAAGCCATGATAAGAAAGAAATTCAAGAAATACCTTCACAGTCCAAAATTTAGGGTTTTCCAATGTCGCCCACAATACACCCCTTCGGTTGCTAGATTACCACTTAGTGTTCTTCACTGATAGATTGAAAAAGATCTTTAGATTCCTCTACAAGATTTTTGAATTCACTTTGAATCACTAGATGAATCGCTCTTTGTCGCTCTGCTCTTGAAAATTCTTCTCTCAAAAAATGATAAGTGATAATGATGATGAAAATCCTTTTAAACAACTTCTCAACTACCATAATAAATGCATCACCGCTAGGGCACAAACCCTAATTTTGCCTTTTACCACTTGAAATCTTCTATTGATTGAGAGGTAACATATATCAGTTAAGGTATTTACCGATATAAACCAGGGGTTCAAAATATTTCACCAATATGTTCCCCCTAAGCTTTTCTAAGCTCAGTTTGTCGATTCAGAGACTTCCACACTAGGTGCAGAAACAAGTTCATTTTGTGACTCTTCTTCAGATTTCTTTTTCCAAGTTTTATTCATTTCCACTTGAATGGTTTCAGCATCAATATTCCCTTGTGGAGTGATTGGTATATCACTCGATAGGTTCTTTTTCAGTCTGCAGGTTCTGGCAGTGTGTCCCGGTTTGTTGCAATGATAGCATACCATTCCAGGTGTTCTCCATGGTCCATTATTCAAACTTCCATTCTTCCTTCTGCATGTTGCAGCAGTGTGACCACTACCATGATGGATCAAATAGATTGCTCTCCAACTAGTTGCCACTTGATAACTACCTGATCGATGGTCATAGGTATTGTACTGGTTGGGATTCCGGTTCACAGAAGGTTCTGGGATAACTCCTTGAGTCCTTGGAGGATATCTCCCATTGTTGTACAAAACCAACTTGCATTCAAATGGTCTATGCCCAAACTTGTTGCATGCATAACAGTTTCCATTGAATCTATTGTATCTAGGCTTATTGTTTAGAAAATAAGGAAAATTGTTGTAGGCCTTGCTTCTACACACATTGGAAGTATGTTCTTCTTTGAGACATTTAAATCAAACAAGTTTAAATTTTTGCTTACCTTTATCCTTGGATGTCGATTGATTCTTTGATGCTTCAACTTTTTTTCCAGAGGTCTCACCTTCCTCATACCTAGAGAAACCAAGTCTAATGGTATTCTTTATTGGTTTTGTGAATTCTAGCTTTTGCTCTAGCTTAGCAGTACTCTTATTGAATTTGCTCTAGCTTAGTAGCATTGGATTCCATCAAGGTTGCATTCTCATAAATAGCCATGTTTAGTTCACCTTGCATATCTTCTTTTTCCACTTTACTCTCTTGGAGATGAGCAGTAAGGGTACTCATTTCTTACTTCAGCTTCGAGATCTCATGATCTTTATCTTTTAGCAGATCTTCAGCTTTCCTTCTGTTCTCAAGCTCTTGACACATTCTAATAGTCAGTCCTTCCAACTCTTTTCTCATATTTGCTTTAGATTCATTTAGTTTTTCAACTTCTTAAACTAGGGCATCCATGTCTGCTTCATCAGAAGAGCTATTTTTAGTGAGTTCAATCAATTTATCAGCATGCTCTCTTCTCTTGGCCAAAGAGGCTTTATACTTGACTTTGAGTTCATCATAGGCTCTCTCAATCTAAGTGAGATGATGAGTAAGTTCCATCACACTATATTCCCCCATATCTCCTTCCAAGTGGTTAGACTTATAAAAAGGTTGGCTTTGATACCAATTGATGAATACTAATAGGGGGGGTGAATTAGTATACCAAAAAATACTGTAAGCAAACTTTTAAACAGTTTAGCAGATAACCGGTGCAACAGATTCACTAATAAACTGGTTAAAATAAATGAAAACCAAATAGAAAACAAAGCATTCACCCACAAGAGCACAATCACCATAAAACAAGATATTTGACATGGAAACCCAAATGGGAAAAATAGTGATGAGAAGAAACTCACAAGTAACTATCTGCAGAATAGAAACTAGACCAGTTAAGGTCAGGCCGGTTAAGGTCATACAATGTTCTTCACCAGAACAGATCTTGTTAGGAATCTAGATCTCTGTTAGGAGATAAGTCCTATTAAAGACTACCTTGTTAAAGGATTTCAGATCCACAGTTGTGAACCACCTTGTTAGAGGATTTACAAAGGCTTTGCTGGGCCTACCTGGTTAAGGGTTTCAAACTTGTCGAAGATATTAGTAATCAACAAGTGAATGATCTAGGCAATAGCACACTATGCTTAGTTAGATCCTTGACAACTCATTGTTAATGCATTTCAGCATTACTTCAGTCTTCAATATCTCCACACTATGTCTCTTCATACAGACCTAATCTTCTCTACAATGATTGCACATAACATTTACTATTCTATCTGTCATACTCTCTCTCATACATGCAAACCCTAGACATGATGTCCTTATAAAAGAAACTAATTACATGTCAGTCCAATAGAATTAGACTACAAGTTCCCAGGTTTAGTGCATCTAGACACATTTGGTAAAATGACACAAACACACCACCAAAGTGTCGGTGGATGATAATTCATCACACATTACAAAAATATCGGTTGGTGTAGAGCCCCTCCCCAATCAAGCTTTGATTAACTTAGTTGACCATGGTTGACCCTATTAATAAATGCTATAATTCAATAGGATGGGCTATGTTAGACAGATAGATTGGTGAGAAAAATAATTGAACCAAGTTATAGAATCATTTCACCTTCTGGTGTACATTTTGATGTGTTATGAATTTGAAATCCTAAATGATCCACTGATTGGATAACCCTGATTTGACGTATGTCAGCTATATCTAAATTTGCAGAATTTTATTAAGAAGTTAGAAAAGTAATGCATGTCTTATGAATGCTTGAAATTTATGGGGATCAAGATAATGTCATTCAGTGAATTGCTTTATGGGGATTAATTGGGATATATGAGATATTAATGTCAATTGTATGCAGAGTGTTTGATGTGTATTCAAATTCATGTGTTTAATATTATATGAGGCTATTTGAAATTACTAATGTGTAAATTGAGATGCGTAGGAAAAATTATCCATGTGACCATGGAGATATTATGGAGAACCAAACCTAGACCTATGTACGTTTGTTAAGCTAGGGGTTGTCTATTTGGAGAGACAACACCCCATTTGTATTGTATTTTATTTGTAAAAGTAAATGATGCATGTGTGTTAAATTGATTTTATTAATTTGTGTAATCCTACAAGAGACAAATTCCATGTGTGATTTTTATATTGTATTTTATTGTGTCACTTGACAAATGTGCTGATTAGTGTCATTGATTTTAACTTGCCTCTTGGTGGGAGTTTTGTTTCTACCAAAGCCATTCAAACATATGAGTGTGGTCCCAAATTTGCCTTTGGTAGAGAGTCTTGGGAGTGGTCAACTCAGGTTTGACCCGTAGGTTAACTTCAGTTAGGTTTCTAAGGGGTCAAATGGACTCCTAGGGTCAGTTTTAGGGCTTTTCCAAAGGTCCAAAGGGTATACCTATGGGTTAGGGGTATTTTTTAAAATGTGACTACTCCCATGTGACTATTTAGTCACCTCAAAAAGTGGTTTTTCCAAGGTGAGCGAAAATTCAACTTAGAAGGTTCCTCCTAGGATAGACAACCTTCCCCTTTGGTGTCAAACTCTCTTCCCCATCCTCTCTTACCTTTTCCCTTTCTAGTTTTAGCAACATGTAAGAGGTGGGGAAGAACAACCAATGGGAGCTCTCACTTAACCCAAGGGGTTGGGAAGAGTGAGAGAGGCCTTCTTAGGCAAGGATTAGGGACTTAGTGAGTAATCACCCACTCTCCATTGTTGGAGATTATGCAATTTTTGAAAATAGTTGTAGGATAGAATTTTTTGGTGAAGTGTTGGTGAAGAGTTTGTGTGGATTTGGGCTGCTCATCCCCAACTAAGTCTATCATACCTTTTGGCAGATTAAGGTTGGTTTTACTTCTTTTTAGTTATGTTGTTTATGATGTTTTGAAAAGAAAGAAATGCTTGTATGAGAAGATGTGTATATGTAAATTGCTTTGTAGGAGAAAGATGTAATTTTTCCTTCCCTTGTTCTTTTTATGTGTCCTTGTTTTGGGAGTGACCAAGGCCTCCTACTCTTGGGGGAGTAGGATGGTCTTGGGGTGGAAGAAGTATGACAGCCTTGGGTGAGAGGCTCTCCTTATGGAGGGTGATCTCAAGGGTGTTCTTTGTGACCCTTGCTGCATAGCCTTGTGTATGCATTTGGGGGTCATAAGGGGAGAAGATATGGCTTTTATGCCTTTGGGGGCATAAGGGTGTGGAGATGTATTTGTTGTATTTTGAATTGCCATGAGGTGGCTTGAGTTGTATTATGCTTGCAATCTCCCCAATGGTATTTGGTCCACTTCCACCCGTGGAAAGATCATCACAAGTTGTGGTGAGAGTGTAGCTTGGGTTGGGAAAATGTATGTTGAATGTTTTCCCTATGTTTGTTGTGATTGTTTGTTTGTGACCCGTCTAGTGCTTGGTTCTCCAAGCTTGGGGGTGGCTTCTAGTAAGCCTAGGCTGGTTGGTGAGCACTCCATGGTCAAGTTTCTAATTCTATTTGCAGGTTGCTTGGGATGGGAAGGAAAAGAAGAAGAAATTAGTAGCTGGTTTTTATATGATTTGCAAAAATGTTTAGGGAAGGGAATATTGTATTTTTAGCAATGTAAAAAGGAAAGTTAAATATTGTATTTATTTCAAAAAAGAAAGACATGTATTCATTTTTATTTCAAGTCCTCATTTAATGAGAGACTAGTTGGGTATCACACCCATTGTAATGTTGACTACTTTGTATCCTAAATGCTCTTTAAAGAAATGTATTTCCATAATAGAACTTTATTGCATAAACAAAATGTTATTTATGAATTAAGTTCCTATAGTTGTTGAAATAATATATTTGCTGCATTCTTATTATTTGAAAATAAAATTCCATTCTATCTACTATGCATAATGAAAATAGTGTAGATAAATAAAATAGCATAGTATGTGAGTTATTAAGCTGGAAATGATCTCTTAGTCATATTAGTATAGTTCCAAAATGCATGCATAGTTACATAGCCTCTAGTATGAAACCTATGTTGTATTTAACTTGGTAAAATGGTTTTAAATGATATTCTAGTTTTATTAAATGCTGTTGTAGTTAAAAAAATAATTCTGTCATTTTATTTATTGTAACAAATTAAATCTAAAAGTTAATAGCCTATTTCTAAAGTTAGTATCTAGACTTAGTAAAAGAAAGGAATACATTAGAGTTTGTTGTTAGTGTTCTTTTAAGATATATATATATATTCAGAATGCTTTAAACAAAAAAATATATATTGAAAAGGAAACTACTTCTTTCATTTAAAATATCCTCATGTGAATCTTATTCGTTTTGATTAAATTCCAACCAATATATATATATATATATATATATATATATATATATATATATATATATATATATGTATATATATATATATATATATTATGCCTTTTGTATATTAATTAGGAAAAAGGATATTATAAAATATATATATATATATAAAAAAAAAATTTTATTCTCGGCTAACCCACGGGGGAGGGCCAAAAAACCCCTACCCCCGCAGGTTGGGGCGAAACCGCCACTACGGGCACCAACAGCGAGCGGACACCGCTTGCTGTGGGCCGTCCACAGTGGGCGGGGCAAAACCTGCCACTGCGGGCGACTCACAGTGACGGTGGTCGCCACTGTGGTAACCCACAGTGGGCGGCAGCCGCCTCTGTGGTGAGCCACAGCAGACAACGGCCGCTTCTTGTGGGGTACCACAGGGGCCGCTCCCTACAAATCCGCCGCCCAACCACTCGGCTCCCCATTGATAGTGCACTCAGTCGGGGGTTAGAACCTTGCGGCTCCCCTGCGATGATCCCTTCGGTCTTCGGTCTATGGTCATGGCCTCCCTTCGCCACCATTGGCCTCCTTTGCACCATCTCACCTGCACACACACACTTGCATAAACAAAAAAAATATGTTACAAAGAAAAGAAGCCCTAACCCAGTTACGGGTTAGGGTTAGTTATTGAAGGAGTGAGATGAGGGAAAGTAATAAGAAGCAAATTCAGTTAGGGTTTTTTAAGTAAAAGATATAATTATAAAACAATGAGAAAGAAGAGGGAAAAATATTCCTCTAAGATTTAAAATGGAAATATCCATTTAAGTTAATTTTTTTTTGTTAATAGGTTAGTTTGGTTATAATAGAAAATGCAATGAATTATTTCATAGTATTATTATTTTCATATTTGGGTTAATATATTTTAAAAGCTTATTAATGAAAAGTTTAATTAGTATGGAGATTAAAGTTTAGATTAAGAAGTATTTTTAAAATATCTATCAGTGGATATTAATATATAATAACTTTAGGAATTATTTGTAAGATACACTTTTCAATGAATCTTATTAAAGAGGTTCTTGAGGGAAATGTTTTAATGCGGAATGATTAAATCTAGATCAAGAGGTAAATCGAATGTTGGGTATTAGATACTAATGGGTGGGAGATTACAACTTGATTGAAGTTGTTAGATACATTTAGAGATCTTAATCTTAATGATAGTTATAATTAGATGAGAAGAATTTAATAAAGGTTATTACATTTTTTTTGAAAGAGGGTTTTGTAGGTGGATTTGTATATATTTCTATAATAAGTCAATGAACTTGACTTTGCGAATTTATTTATCCCAAGTAAAAACTATTTATTTTAATTAGTATTATAACATTTGGCACTTCAAATGTAGTTGCTCTAATAATTAATATTAATACATGGAAATCGTGTTATTATTGGAATAATAGATTCAGAAACCAATTAAGGTATAAATGACGAGTATAATATCAATGATGGAGGGAACTTGATTTTAGATAAATAATTGGTATTGATTTATGAAATTTTGTTAAGGTCAAATCAACAGAAGTGGACCCAATTAAGCATTATTAAAATGCAACTGGAATAAAAGGGACATTTGAGTGAATTTATTATTGTCCTTATAAAATTAATTTATTTCGCTCAATGATAGTAGATATCGTAATTGTTAGGTAAGTAATATTCTATTTCTATCGTCTAGGAGTTTTATCGAAACCTAAGGCTTCTAGTTAGATTTTATTTCGACACTCACTTTAGACACCCATTCTAATATCAATTAAGGTTTCGTTGGAGCAGTTTGTTAAGTTGTCACGGCTAATTAAGCATAGGTTGCATATAATTAAGTGTTAAAAATAAATTAAAAATTGTTGTTTGTGTTCTTGCCCAAAAGTTTGGGCATGACATTTTGGTATCAGAGCCCTAGGTTCATGCACTGGTGAACATGGGCTACATTCATAACTTAGTTGAACCAAACTATGGCTTTGAAGTATAACACCTAGGTGGAAACTCGTGAAACAACAAAGCGAAACATAAGTGAAAATTCTTTAAAATCAATAGATCAACATTTATCAATTCAAGGGTTCCAATGGTCACTAAGAGCCCTGAAGTTTGAAACTAATTAGTCATAAAGTTTATGGCAAAATAAGACCCCAAAGACTACAAATTTTTTTTTTTAAATTATAAAATGCTCCGTATTATATAAATGAAATTTAGACCATTAGTACTTATAAGGTTACCATTCAATTGGAACCTAAACGCAATAATTGCCCTAATCAAATCAAGTATGAGGAGTTAATTCTTCAATAAAATACTTCTGATGGTAACTAAGAGAATTCCATCCATCAAGATGTGTTCTTGACATGGCAAGTCAAGAAAGATAGTTAGACATAAGATGAAGGCACAATAAACAAGATAAATAAGATCGTGACAGTTCAAGTTATATTTTTTTTGCTATGTGAAATTATGGTGGTTCGAGAACCAGAGCTACCATTTGAGTCATAAATGAATAAGAGTTAAGAGGTACTCTTGCGAATCTCAGAAAGAAGCATTAACCTATCCTAATGAATAAGTACCTTAAGAATGTGGTCATGCTAGATTTCTTATTAAGAGCATTCGTTAGACAATCCTTGTAGCAACGTAGAAAAGCTAGAGTGGTATAACCCTGAAGATAAGGACTAAAATGATAAATGACAAGCTCCTTGGTAAGTGGACCCTAGTAATATTATTGATGAATTAAGTAAGGAGAAAGGAGACATGAACTTCTTGGGTTAAAACAGGTAATTACAAGAAACCCTAAGTTCATCCGTGGTTATATAGTTGAGGAAACAAGCAAGTAAAACCTCAACTAGTCCCTATATGGGAAGATAATATTGGAGAAATTAATGAAAAAAAAAAGGGAGGAGTAGAGTTGAATTAGGAATCATACAAAAATCCCCAATGAAGTGCAAAGAGTGTAAAAGTATTAGAATATTATAATCTAGAAAGGAGTAACTTATATCTGTTCAAAACCTAAGGGGGATAGTGCAACCCAATCATGATTGGTCACTAGAAACAAGACAGTATGGAACACAATTTAACTACTTGGCACTACCAAAGTATTTTTGTAAATTATGGCACTCAAGTATGAAGGTATGCGAAAACATTAAGTATGGATGAAACAACATGCAGATGGAAATGGCTTATGGAAAGATAGTATAGCAGTATTATAATACCAAAGTTTTAATGAGAATTAGTTGGTAGTATGAAATAATTTATGAGGACATTGATAAGGAGCCGAATTATTTGGTTAGCCAAGGGAGAACTTGGAAATTATGGGAGTCTTAAGACATTGGTAATTATCGGACACCTTTAAGTTGTACTGTAATTGGGTAACAAGATATTATGATGATAAGGTGGTTGATTTGGATTGAAGAAAATTGAGGGTTGTGATATGCTGGATTTGGCTAGTAAGTAAATATAAATAAGTAATATGGAAAGAGATAACCTCTTCTTACCAAATTTTTATTAATAGGGTGGGTGTTGGTCACATCTCGAGTGCACGCCCCCCTTGAATTCATAAGTTGCATAAGTAAAGTAGGAGAGAATAAGTCAACTCTCCGCATTGTTTGAAATATGTCATGAAATGTGTCGGTAGGAATTAGTTGTCAATTGATTTTACTTGACAATTATTCCACCTTAAATGGTTCGTAACCATTAGAGTTAGTATTTTGGCAACAAGCTCCCACTTAATGAAGACAAGTGAATGTGGGAGGTGAAAATACAAGAGCTAGCATAAGTTGCTAAGAAAACAAATGAGGTCCCTAGTAAAAATTTTATGATTACATTATACAAATCCTAAGTGTTCTAAGCATACAAGTGGTAAATTTTTACCGAACGATTGTGTAAGTAAGACATGAAAGTGTCGATGCATGAGTTACCACGTAACATTGAACCAAGGTTTAGCATATTAAGATAATTAATGGAAGTCCAGGAGGAATGGATGGAGAATGGTAGAGTTAGTGCAATCACCTGTTGTATTATAATTATGGATGCTAATAACCCTAAATAGATAGCGGATTATTTTGAAAAGTGTTGCTTGTAATAGCAAACACATGAAGGTTGAAATGGAACACGATCTATAAAATGATTGCAATCTTTTGAGTATAAGATATTTGGTAAATAATAAAGGAATATAGGTAATCTAAGAACCTCAAGAGTGTAATAATCACTTCCTAACACACTCAGGATGTGTGATCTTGGGTGATGTGCTGCGGTTACTCCCTATAGCATGGCTAGTGTGGTCATCTTGTTTTGAGTTTTGATTCGACGGTATTTTTGACTTTCTCTGAATAGTATATTGTGACCTAGGGGCTAGTACTTTCTTTTATATTTTATTTTATTTTTTTATTTTTTGATAAAAGGACCACTAAATTTATGTTTCTTTATATTGGAGCTATGGCACTTGCCATATTGCTAGTTTTAATATATTTTGATTGCCGGCATTTTCCTGCTTTGATTGGACTTGGCAAAAGTAACTTTTATTTTAATCTTTTAAAGTGTCAAGTGGTCATTTTGATGGTTGATATAGCTAGCCCTAGAATATGATTTGTGTAATATCTATCATGTTCATTGAACCACTGATAGTGTGTCAAGGGAGAATACCGCAAGGAGTGAAATTAGGCACACAAAATAAACAAAGAAGGTTATTACGAAATAATATAAAGAAAGGAATATCCTCCTAAGCAAAATTATTTGCGAGTAATATAAGAGAGAAAATTTATAACAAAAGATGTGTGATCTAGGCGTAATGAAGTTGTGACAATAATGAAATTGCTGACTGGTAAAATTGGCATGTGTAAGGAGATGATTGCATGGATGAGATCCAAAATAAGTATTATTAATTTTCATCATTCCCTTAGAATGGGATTGGTTGTATACCCTAATGTTTGGGTTTTGCGAATAGTGCACCCTATGAAACTTAAACCTTGGTGCCTAGAAGTATAAACATTGTAAGCCCTAGTGGTAGAAAACTACCCTATATAAGGGCGGGCATGAAGAACTTGGACTTGATTATTCCCTGTTGCCTAAGGATGTTGGAAGAAATCATGCTCCTAGGGTGGTTTACCAAATATGTAAATTAACCCCTTTATGAGGCACCTTAAGGTTAAAAAAAGATTCATTATGAATAAACTGTGATGTCAATTCTCCTTAGTGGCAAGCAAGGATGACTATTGCAGTAGGATAAACATGTTTTACATGAAACCTTAATAAGTATGACTCCTAGAAATTAAATAGGTAAACTATTACGTGTAACCTTGTGTAAACATGTATTATTGATATAAATTGGATGGTGCACTAATGTAAATTGTTGGAAGATAGCTTTTGTAAACACCTACCTAAGATTGAAGGGAAATGTAATAAAAATACTAAGAATTTAACCTTATGAAGATAATAAGCTATTTACAATAATAAGTTGGTTTTGGTATTTCACCCTTCTAGTAGGCAAGATAAGATTTAGAGTAACTTATTGAAATTATGGGAAATGTTATGTCCCTATTTCGAATTCTACTCATGCGACTTCCTGGAGTAAGTCAAACTCTAGGGGAGGAGGATGTAGAGCCCCTCCCCAATCAAGCTTTGATTAACTTAGTTGACCATGGTTGACCCTATTAATAAATGCTATAATTCAATAGGATGGGATATGTTAGACAGATAGATTGGTGAGAAAAATAATTGCACCAAGTTATAGAATCATTTCACCTTGTGCTATACATTTTGATGTGTTATGAATTTGAAATCCTAAATGATCCATTGATTGGATAACCCTGATCTGACATATGTTAGCTATATCTGAATTTGCAGAATTTTATTAAGAAGTTAGAAAAGTAATGCATGTCTTATGAATGCTTGAAATTTATGGGGATCAAGATAATGTCATTCAGTGAATTGCTTTATGGGGATTAATTGGGATATATGAGATATTAATGTCAATTGTATGCAGAGTGTTTGATGTGTATTCAAATTCATGTGTTTAATATTATATGAGGCTATTTGAAATTACTAATGTGTAAATTGAGATGTGCAGGAAAAATTATCCATGTGACCATGGAAATATCATGGAGAACCAAACCTAGACCTCTGTACGTTTGTTAAGCCAGGGGTTTTCTATTTGGAGAGACAACACCCCATTTGTATTGTATTTTATTTGTAAAAGTAAATGATGCATGTGTGTTAAATTGATTTTATTAATTTGTGTAATCCTACAAGAGACAAATTCCATGTGTGATTTTTATATTGTATTTTATTGTGTCACTTGACACATGTGCTGATTAGTGTCATTGATTTTGACTTGCCTCTTGGAGGGAGTTTTGTTTCTACCAAAGCCATTCAAACATATGAGTGGTCCCAAATTTGCCTTCGATAGAGAGTCTTGGGAGTGGTCAACTCAGGTTTGACCCGTAGGTTAACTTTAGTTGGGTTTCTAAGGGGTCAAATGGACTCCTAGGGTCAGTTTTAGGGCTTTTCCAAAGGTCCAAAGGGTATACCTATGGGTTAGGGGTATTTTTAAAAATGTGACTATTTAGTCACCTCAAAAAGTGGTTTTTCCAAGGTGAGCGAAAATTCAACTTAGAAGGTTCCTCCTAGGATAGACAACCTTCCCGTTTGGTGTCAAACTCTCTTCCCCATCCTCTCTTACCTTTTCCCTTTCCAGTTTTAGGAACATGTAAGAGGTTGGGAAGAACAACCAATTGGAGCTCTCACTTTACCCAAGGGGTTGGGAAGAGTGAGAGAGGCCTTCTTAGGCAAGGATTAGGGACTTAGTGAGTAATCACCCACTCTCCATTGTTGGAGATTATGCAATTTTTGAAAATAGTAGTAGGATAGAATTTTTTGGTGAAGTGTTGGTGAAGAGTTTGTGTGGATTTGGGCTGCTCATCCCCAACTAAGTCTATCATACCTTTTGGCAGATTAAGGTTGGTTTTACTTCTTTTTAGTTATGTTGTTTATGTTGTTTTGAAAAGAAAGAAATGCTTGTATGAGAAGATGTGTATATGTAAATTGCTTTGTAGGAGAAAGATGTAATTTTTCCTTCCCTTGTTCTTTTTATGTGTCCTTGTTTTGGGAGTGACCAAGACCTCCTACTCTTGGGAGAGTAGGATGGTCTTGGGGTGGAAGAAGTATGACAGCCTTGGGTGAGAGGCTCTCCTTATGGAGGGTGATCTCAAGGGTGTTCTTTGTGACCCTTGCTGCATAGCCTTGTGTATGCATTTGGGGTCATAAGGGGAGAAGATATGGCTTTTATGCCTTTGGGGGGCATAAGGATGTGGAGATGTATTTGTTGTATTTTGAATTGCCATGAGGTGGCCTGAGTTGTATTATGCTTGCAATCTCCCCAATGGTATTTGGTCCACTTCCACCCATGGAAAGATCATCACAAGTTATGGTGAGAGTGTAGCTTGGGTTGGGAAAATGTATGTTGAATGTTTGCCCTATGTTTGTTGTGATTGTTTGTTTGTGACCCGTCTAGTGCTTGGTTCTCCAAGCTCGAGGGTGGCTTCTAGTAAGCATAGGCTGGGAGGTGAGCACTCCATGGTCAAGTTTTTAATTCTATTTGTAGGTTGCTTGGGATGGGAAGGAAAAGAAGAAGAAATTATTAGCTGGTTTTTATATGATTTACAAAAATGTTTAGGGAAGGGAATATTGTATTTTTAGCAATGTAAAAAGGAAAGTTAAATATTGTATTTATTTCAAAAAAGAAAGACATGTATTCATTTTTATTTCAAGTCCTCATTTAATGAGAGACTAGTTGGGTATCACACCCATTGTAATGTTGACTACTTTGTATCCTAAATGCTCTTTAAAGAAATGTATTTCCATAGTAGAACGTTATTGTAGAAACAAAATGTTATTTATGAATTAAGTTCCTATAGTTGTTGAAACAATATATTTGCTGCATTCTTATTATTTGAAAATAAAATTCCATTCTATCTACTATGCATAATGAAAATAGTGTAGATAAATAAAATAGCATAGCATGTGAGTTATTAAGCTGGAAATGATCTCTTTGTCATATTAGTATAGTTCCAAAATGCATCCATAGTTACATAGCCTTTAGTATGAAACCTATGTTGTATTTAACTTGGTAAAATGGTTTTAAATGATATTCTAGTTTTATTAGATGCTGCTGTAGTTAAAAAAATAATTCTATCATTTTATTTATTGCAACAAATTAAATCTGAAAGGTAATAGCCTATTTCTAAAGTTAGTATCTAGACTTAGTAAAAGAAAGAAATACATTAGAGCTTGTTGTTAGTGTTCTTTTTAAAAAATATATATATATATATTTAGAATGCTTTAAACAAAAAAATATATATATTGAAAAGGAAACTACTTCTTTCATTTAAAATATCCTCATGTGAATCTTATTCGTTTTGATTAAATTCCAACACATACATATATATATATATATATATATATATATGTATATATATATATATGTATACATATATATATATATATATACATATATATATATGTATACATATATATATATACATATACATATATATGTATACATATATATGTATATGTATATATATATACATATATATATATATACATATATATATGTATACATATATATGGATATGTATATATATATATGTATATGTATATATATATGTATATATATGTATATATGTATATATATTATGCATTTTGTATATTAATTAGGAAAAAGGATATTTAAAAATATATATATATATATATATATATGAAAAAAAAATTTATTCTAGGCTAACCCACAGGGGAGGGCCAAGAAACCCCTACCCCCGCAGGTTGTGGTGTAACCACCACTACGGGCACCAACAGCAAGCGAACATCGCTTGCTGTGGGCTGTCCATAGTGGGTGGGGCAAAACCCACCACTGCGGGTGACTCACAGCGATGGTGGTCACCACTGTGGTAACCCACAGTGGGTGGCAGCCGCCTCTGTGGCGAGCCACAGTGGACGGCGGCCGCTTCCTGTGGGGTACCACAAGAGCCGCTCCCTGCAAATCCACTGCTCAACCAATCGGCTCCCAGCTGACAGTGCACTCGGCCGGGGGTTAGAACCTTGCGGCTCCCCTGCGATGATCCCTTCGATCTTCGGTCTGTGGTCATGGCCGCCCTTTGCCACCATTGGCCTCCTTTGCACCATCTCACCTGCACACACACACTTGCATAAACAAATAAAAATATGTTACAAAGAAAAGAAGCCCTAACCCAGTTACGGGTTAGGGTTAGTTATTGAAGGAGTGAGATGAGGGAAAGTAATAAGAAGCAACTTCAGTTAGGGTTTTTTAAGTAAAAGATATAATTATAAAACAATGAGAAAGAAGAGGGAAAAATATTCCTCTAAGATTTAAAATGGAAATATCCATTTAAGTTAATTTTTTTTTGTTAATAGGTTAGTTTTTGGTTATAATAGAAAATGCAATGAATTATTTCATAGTATTATTATTTTCATATTTGGGTTAATATATTTTAAAAGCTTATTAATGAAAAGTTTAATTAGTATGGAGATTAAAGTTTAGATTTAGGAGTATTTTTAAAATATCTATCAGTGGATATTAATATATAATAACTTTAGGAATTATTTTTAAGATACACTTTTCAATGAATCTTATTAAAGAGGTTCTTGAGGGAAATGTTTTAATGCGGAATGATTAAATCTAGATCAAGAGGTAAATTGAATGTTGGGTATTAGATACTAATGGGTGGGAGATTACAACTTGATTGAAGTTGTTAGATACGTTTAGAGATCTTAACCTTAAGGATAGTTATAATTAGATGAGAAGAATTTAATAAAGGTTATTACATTTTTTTTGAAAGAGGGTTTTGTAGGTGGATTTGTATATATTTCTATAATAAGTCAATGAACTTGACTTTGCGAATTTATTTATCCCAAGTAAAAACTATTTATTTTAATTAGTATTATAACGTTCGGCACTTCAAATGTAGTTGCTCTAATAATTAATATTAATACATGGAAATCATGTTATTATTGGAATAATAGATTTAGAAACCAATTAAGGTATAAATGACGAGTATAATATCAATGATGGAGGGAACTTGATTTTAGATAAATAATTGGTATTGATTTATGAAATTTTGTTAAGGTCAAATCAGCAGAAGTGGACCCAATTAAGAATTATTAAAATGCAACTGGAATAAAAGGGACATTTGAGTGAATTTATTATTGTCCTTATAAAATTAATTTATTTCGCTCGATGATAGTAGATATCATAATTGTTAGGTAAGTAATATTCTATTTCAATCGTCTAGGAGTTTTATCGAAACCTAAGGCTTCTAGTTAGATTTTATTTCGACACTCACTTTAGACACCCAATCTAATATCAATTAAGGTTTCATTGGAGCAGTTTGTTAAGTTGTCACGGCTAATTAAGCATAGGTTGCATATAATTAAGTGTTAAAAAAAAATAAAAAATTGTTGTTTGTGTTCTTGCCCAAAAGTTTGGGCATGACAGTTGGTTACTCATCATAGAGTAATATCGGTTGGTAACTCATCATAGAGTAATACCGGTTAATACAATATACCGATTACCGGTTGTAAAAAATGAAGACTGGTAGATGGAAGTGTTCTGATCAAAAGATAACTACCACTTGGGTCCTTCGTACCGCTTGTGATCCTTGAACCACCTAAGGTCTCCATACCGCTTGAGCTCTTCAGTCAATCTGTGACCAGTAAACATCTTTTGCAAAATACCGATTCTAAAGACTATACATTCAATAATACACAATACTGGTTGGAACAATTACCAGTTGATCATAAATCATACATCAAGAAAGTGTGTGTCCATCAATGACAATCGAAACATCATCAAAATGCCAATAATCTCCCCCTTTGGCATTGATGGCAACACTTACAAAAAATTTGACATCTAAGTGTTTTTACAACAAAAATTCTCATAATCAAAATTACTCCCCCTAAGCATATACACTATCCCTTTTGCAGAAATTACAATGTACACTACTTCCCAAAATGGTAACATGAAAGTATACATGAAATGTTTACATTCACCAAAATTTTAATGTACACTACTCCCCCTTTACCAACAATGACAAAGTAATGCAAAGTAACCCCTTTTTTCATATATACTAAAATAGAGTAGATGTTCATGGTAATAAGGAATGAAATTTCTCAAAAATAGATTTAAAGTCGTGCATAAAAGTTTTCATGGCCAACGCCCATGACTCAAGTAATGAGGTAGCAACCTTACTTTCAGTCTTCATCTAGAATACTAGTTCTTCCATTGCATCAATGGTACTCATCTCTTGAGTTACTATGATAGCTTCTAGGTTGAAAAAAAATTTCTGAAGAATCTACAGTCTTGGCAATAGGAGCAGTTGAAGCTCGTGCAAATCTTTAGACTGGTTGCTGATCTCTAAGTCCATCTTGGCAGTTTGATGCTGATAATGATGAACGGTTTGTCCACAGGTAGTGAATGATGATAATTCAATGATGAATGGATAGTACCAAATCGATACTAAGAGGGGGGGGTGAATCAGTTCAGACAAAAACACAATCCTAAAACCGGTTTGTCAACAGACACTATGCATAGGCAGACAGATAGTAACTCCGGTCTTAAACAGAGTACAACTGGAAAAGCCCAGAATAACTGAGACAAGCGTAAACCGATTGACACTTGTCTTCTCATACAATCTAATACTTCATTTCCATTTCACCCTAGTGCATGAACATGTAGTCTATCATCAAAAGATATATAAACAGCTAGATCAACATGATTTACCTTCATACACAAATTACTCAAACCATCACATGAATAACACCACACATGACACACAAATTTTTCACGTGGAAACCCAATTGGGAAAAACCATGATGGGGATGAATACCCACAAGCTGTTTTTGAACTCTTTAGAAGTCCACTCTATTAGGAGCTTTGTCTGGTTAAAGACTGATACAATAGGTTTTGTTAGGAAGTGATCCTATTAGGGATCACCCGATTAAGGGATGTCTAGAATGCCCGGTTAAGGGTTAAACCCTGTTAAAGGTTACCTTATTAGAGGATTTCAAGAACTCAATGGTTTTGAGTCACCCTGTTAAAGGATTTACAGTAAGCCGGTTAAAGCTACCCTGTTAAGGGATTTCCCAACTGTTGAAGTGGTTAGAGATCAACAGGTATTACAATGATCTGGTAACAACACTCAATGCCAATGCAGATCCGCTTTAGCTCCTCTTCACCTTCTGCATTTACACTCTGTAGGTATCACTTCTCTCTTTTGCTCTGGCAAGAATCATGTAACTCTTCTCTTGGACACACACACACAACTTTTGCCAACAACCTCAGAAAGAAACACAACATCGACCTTATAGGTAACAGATAGGTTAGTAGCATAAACCCTAAACCTTAAACCTGTTAGGTTAAGCAATTCAAATGGTTCAATCCTGACTATTGAGCACATTGAATTAAATGCAACAGTCTTGAACCAATCTCAAGATGTTCTCCATCATTCATTTTCCACCGATTTCATGGCGGATGATAACCCATCACGTATTATCACTGTTTATAGACTTCACACATTCTGGAGGTAGATAGGAACAATCTCCTTCATGCAGGATCCTTCACACACACAAAGCTAACATGGCAACACAATCTGTTCTTTTTTGCAATGCTAACTCATCACACAAAGTCACCGATTGAGTCACACAGGCTTGAGACACTTCAATCGGAAACCATGAAGTTGAGACTACCAACCGGTAGTCATACAAAGCTTCCATGTGATGGTTCCCATAACCACATGTCAGTTCACCTTAAACAAACACACCACTTCACTTTGGCACAAACGTCAGTTCACAGTGTTATACCGGTTCTCACATATACCAGTTCTCTCCTCTTCAACATATTGACATCAATGACAACATACAATGTCATCATGTCCTCATACCAGTTCACATAATGCCAACAAATGAGTCATATGGCATCTTGAAATTGTTAATATATGCCTGTAACTCCGATTGGAGTTTAGCTTTCTAGTTAAGCACATCATCACAAAATAGATAGGGTTGGCAGATTTTACTCAACAGTAATTTACCTTCACCCATAGCAACGCTAATATCATTCTACTGCTTCAGTAGTTGTGTCCTGAGTTCATTCATTTGCTTGACTAAGGTAGTATTGAGTGCTTTTTCATGGTTCTTCTTTGCAGTGGCCTCAACAACATCTTCCAAGCATTGTACCTGATCCTCTACTATGGTACACAAAAGTTTAAGCTTGGATATAGAGGAATTGGTACTGGGGAGGTTGGTGTCGGGAATTAGACTGGTAAGGGTGTCAACCGCAGTTTTTATGACATCATGTTCTTTCTTCCCCCGCAACTCTTCCAGTCTCTCATGTGCAAGTTTGATGCTTCGAAGAAGCTCAGACTCATCTGTTGATTAAAGATCAATAGGATTGGTGGTATCAACCTATTTGGTTTGATCACCGGTTGCCTTAAGAGTCTCCGCTTGTTTTTTCTTCTCTTCTTCCTTCTCTTGTTCTGCTTTTTTATTATCCTCTTCTTTCTTCTTTTTCTCCTCTTCTTGTTTCTTCTCCATTTCTTCTTTCTTCTTGTCCTCTTCTTGCTTTTTCTTCTCTTCCTCCTTCTTCCTTTCTTCTTCCTTCCTCTTGTCTTCTTCTTTCTTATTCTCTTCTTCCTTCCTCTTCTCCTCTTCTTTCCTCTTCTCCTCTTCTTTCCTCCTCTTCTTTCCTCTTCTCTTCTTTCCTCTTCTCCTCTTCTTTCCTCTTCTCTTCCTCTTTCTTCTTCTCTTCCTCTTTTTTCTTCTCTACCTCTTTTTTCTTATCTTCCTCTTTCTTTTTCTCTCCCTCTTTTCTTCTTGCCTTGCTTTTTCCTCTTGCTCTTTCTCCGCTTTCTCTTTGTCTTGTTTCTCTTTTTCAGCTCTTTTCTTGTCATGTTTCTCTTTCTTTGCATTTCCTTTATCAGGAGTGACATCCTCATTATCTAATGCATCCACATCAATAGGATCGGTTTTTGTCTGTCACTCTATCACCTTCACTATCAAATAATTCATCCGGTTGGCCTGATGATAGGTCAGGTTCTTGTTCAACCTTCTTATTGGCTTCAGATACTTGGTGTATTCTAACAGTATCTTTCACATGTATGTGAGAATCCTTTTCCACTTCAAAAGCTTTACCTTCTAATAGCCTGAGTCTTCTCCTTCTCATGAAGAAGATTCCTTTGTTCTTATCCATTATCTCAAATAATTCTGAATTTGAAGCATCGGGAAAGTATTGTACAAAATTTTTCTCCCTGATCTCCTATTCTTTCTCAATGGCAATGCACCATTTATTATCCAAATAATTGTACAAAGAATCTGGTGTAACCGATCTAATCTCAGATGGTGACCAATCATTAACACATAAATATTTGATGACTTCCTGTTCTAATTCTTCTTTCTCACTATTAGTAAAATCATCAAAATATTCCTGTAAATCATCAAGCACTTTCCTCTTAATATTCTTTAGAGTCCTCTGACAATGTGTAATTGGCTTATAAGAGGAAATATCTATATTTACCGGTGCTGAAGTTGCAAGAACAATACTATTAGACTTTTCCTTCTTTCTTGATTGCCTTGTCTTCTTTGTTTGTATTTTTGGTTCAGTGTCCTCTGACTCCGGTGAGTTGGTTTTGGTTTTCCACTTCCTCTCAAATACCTTCTCAGGTTTCTTCTTAGCTGGTGACCACTTGGTCAATTTTGGACTGGCAGTGGTAACCGGTGCAGATACCAATGGTACCCCTTTGTCCTTTTTCTATTTTGGTTCTTCAACCGATGTGACCCTTTCCAATTAGGTACTAGTTCTCTTTTTCTTTGCATCCAGTGGTGAGGCAAGTAGGGTAGAGGCATACCTGATCAACATGTCATATATCACTTCATACCCCATAGGGCCAACTACTTCCTTTCTCAGTTCCACTACTTCCATTATGCAGTCATCTATCCTTATTGTGAAGCAGATGTCACCTTCATATGTCTTCACAATATCACCAGATATCCTTATTCTCTGGCTCATCTTCCACTTGAATTCATCAAAATATTTATTTGGAACCTCAGGATATGTAGTTCCCACTACTTGTAGACTTTCCTTAATTTGTTTGGAGACCAATAGGTCAGTAGACCATTGCACATCACCTGTTCAAGGGAAATAACCTTGGAAATAAAAGAATAAGCCAACCAAAAGTTGGCCAAACCCAAACCTTAGAGAATTGTCCTGTTTGATGGACTTCAGATTTAAGAGCAATTGCTTCTGTAGATAGGTACATAGGTTAAATGTAGTGTCTTCCTTGATCATCTTGTAAGCGGCATTCATCATAGTAACAGGGACAAAATTCATTCTGCTGGCATAAAACATCTGGTAACCAATCACCATGCAAGCATATTTCACTAGGTGATCTTTAATGGTGTTGACGGTCATCATCCGTTGGTCACTCACAGAACTGGTGAGCTTTGTCATTTTAGTTTTGGTGACCTTCTGTAAAGCTGGTACCTCTCTAGTTTTGCAGAAACCGATGATGACATAAATTGTTTCTGGTGTGATGTCATGCATCTACTCGAGATACATTTTATCATCGTGCACTCTACTAAGGATGATGTGAATATGATCTTCTGTGAACTCTTCCAGAAAATATACCGCATTATGCAGTTTCATCTTTTCAAGGATACTATACTCAAGTTTGATCTTCTTGTCATCCCCACAGAATAGATAGCTTGGAATGGATTACTAGGGATACTAGGTCTTCCAACTTACAGTCTATATACCCTGAAATGTCTTCCTCGACAATAACTCTGGTGGGTATTTGAGATAGGGCAATGTATTTCATTTTCTTTTGAAGAAATTTGACTGAATCTACAAGTGCACTAGAACTAGAGTGTGATGCAGAAGCCATGATAAGAAAAAAAATTGAGAAATACCTTCACAATCCAAAATTTAGGGTTTGCCAATGTCGCCCACAATACATCGCTTTGGTTGCTAGATTACCACTTAGTGTTCTTCACTGATAGATTGAAAAATATCTCTGGATTCCTCTGCAAGATTTTTGAATTCACTTTGAATCGCTAGACGAATCACTCTTTGTCGCTCTGCTCTTCAAAATTCTTCTCTCAAAAATTGATAAGTGATAATGATGATGAAAATCCCTTTTAAACAACTTCTCACCTACCATAATAAATGCATCACCGCTAGGGCACAAACCCTAATTTTGCCTTTTACCACTTCAAATCTTCTGCCGATTGACAGGTAACATATACCGGTTAAGGTCTTTACCAATATAAACCAAAATTTTGAAATATTTCACCGATATGTTCCCCCTAAGATTTTCTAAGCTCAGTTTGTCGATTCAAACACTTCCACACTAGGTGCAGAAACAGGTTCATTTTGTGACTCTTCTTCAAATTTCTTTTTCCAAGTTTTATTCATTTCCACTTGAACAGTTTCAGCATCAATCTTCCCTTCTGGAGTGATCGGTATATCATCCGATAGGTTCTTTCTCAGTCTGTAGGTTTTGGCAGTGTTTCTTGATTTGTTGCATGATAGCATACCATTCCAGGTGTTCTCCATGGTCCATTATTCATACTTGCATTCTTCCTTCTGCATGTTGTAGCAGTGTGACCACTACCATGACATATCAAATAGGTTTCTCTCCAACTAGTTTTCACTTGATAACCACCTGACTGATGGTCATAGGTATTGTACCAGTTGGGATTTCAGTTCACAGAAGGTTTTGGGATAACTCCTTGAGTCCTTGGAGGATGTCTCCCAGTGTTGTGTAAAATTGACCTGCATTCAAATGCTCTATGCCCAAACCTCTTGCATGCATAATAGTTTCCATTGAATCTATTGGGTCTAGGCTTATTGTTTAGAAAATAAGGAAAATTGTTGTAGGCTTTGCTTCTACAGACATTGGTAGTATGTCCTTCTTTGAGACAATTAAAGAAAACAGGTTTAAATTTTTGCTTACCTTTATCCTTGGATGTTGGTTGCTTATTTGATGCTTCAGCTTTTATTCCAGAGGTCTCACCTTCCTCATACCCAGAGAAATCAAGTCTAGTGGTATTCTTTACTGGTTTTGTCGATTTTAGCTTTTGCTCTAGCTTAGCAGTACTCTTATTGAATTTGGCAAGTATCTCCTTTGACTCAGTAAGTTCCTTGGAAATAGAAGCATTGGATTCCATCAAGGTCGCATTCTCAGAAATAGCCATGTTTAGTTCACCTTTCATATCTTCTTTTTCCACTTTACTCTCTTGGAGATGAGTGGTAAGGGTACTAATTTCTTGCTTCATCTTGGAGATCTCATGATCTTTATCTTTTACCAGATCTTTAGCTTTCCTTCTATTCTCAAGCTCTTGACACATTCTGATAGTCAGTCCTTCCAACTCTATTCTCAGATTGGCTTTAGATTCATCCAGTTTTTCAACTTCTTCAACAAGGGCATCCATGTTTGCTTCATCAGAAGAGATATTTTTAGTGAATTCCATTAGTTTCTCAACATGCTCTCTTCTCTTGGACAAAGAGGATTTATACTTGACTTTGAGTTCATCATAGGCTCTCTCAGTCTGAGTGAGACGATGAGTAAGTTCCCTCACACTATATTCCCCCATATCTCCTTCCAAGTGGTTAGACTTATAGAAAGGTTGGCTCTGATACCAATTGATGAATACTAAGAGGGGGGAGTGAATTATTATACCAAAAAATACTGTAAACAAACTTTTAAACAGTTTAGCAGATAACTGGTGCAACAGATTCACTAATAAACCAGTTAAGATAAATGCAAACCAAATAGAAAACAAAGTATTCACCCACAAGAGCACAATCACCATAACACAAGATATTTGACGTGGAAACCCAAATGGGAAAAACCATAGTGAGCAGAAACTCACAAGTAACTATCTACAGAATGGAAACCAGACCGTTTAAGGTCAAACCGGTTAAGGTCATATAATGTTCTTCACCAGAACAGATCCTGTTAGGAATCTAGGTCTCTGTTAAGAGATAAGTCCTGTTAAAGACTACCTTGTTAAAGGATTTCAGATCCACAGTTGTGAACCACCTTGTTAGAGGATTTATAAAGGCTTTGCTGGGCCTACCCGGTTAAGGGTTTCAGACTTATCGAAGATATTAGTAATCAACAAGTGAATGATCTAGGCAATAGCATAGTATGCTTAGTTAGATCCTTGACAGCTCAATGTTAATGCATTTCAACATTAATTCAGTCTTCAATATCTGCACACTTTGTCTCTTCACATAGACCTAATCTTCTCTATGATGATCGCACATAACCTATACTATTCTATCTTTCATACTCTCTCTCATACATGCAAACCCTAGACATGATGTCCTTATAAAGGAAAGTGATTTCATGTCGGTCCAATAGAATTATACTACAAGTTCCTAGGTTCAGTGCATCTGGACACATTTGGTAATATGACACAAACACACCACCAAAGTGTCGGTGGATGATAACTCATCACACATTACAGAAATACCAGTTTGTAACTCATCACAAAGTAATACCGATTGGTAACTCATCACAGAGTAATACCGGTTAATACAATATATCGACTACCGGTTATCAAAAATGAAGACTGGTAGATGGAAGTGTTCCAATCAAAAGCTAACTACTGCTTGGGTCCTTCGTACTGCTTGTGATCCTCGAACTGCCTGAGGTCTCCATACCACTTGAGCTCTTCAGTCAATCTGTGACTGGTAAACATCTTTTGCAAAATATCGATAGTCTAAAGACTATACATTTAATAATACACAATACCGGTTGGAACAATTACCGGTTGAGCATAACTCATACATCAAGAAAGTGTGTGTCCATCAATGACAATAAAAACATCATCAAAATGTGAACATTGTACAAATTAGTTCAACCAAGGCAGCAAGGGATTTACCTAAGATTGTGAAACCTCATAATCCGATATGTAAGGGATGTCAAATGGGAAAGAAAGTTAGAACAACATTTAAGAGCATTTTTGAGAAATCCAATAATATTCTTTATTTAATTCATATTGATTTATATGGTCCAACAAGAACAAGGAGTCTTCAAGGTGATAGATACTTTATACTAATAATTGATGATTATTCTAGAATGTGTTGGGTTACTTTTCTCAGGGAGAAATCAGAAGCTTTTGGGAGATTCAAGATATACAAGGGAATGGTAGAGAATGAAACCGGCAAGAAAATCAAATGTATGAGATTTGATCAAGGAGGAGAATTTACATCTAGGGAATTCAATTCATATTGTGAAGAGAATGGAATCAAAAGATAACTATTAGCACCCTAGACACCCAAACAAAATGGATTTGTTGAAAGGAAGAACATAACTATACTGGATGCAACAAGAACCATGATGATGGAAGAAAATCTACCTCATATGTACTGGAGAGAAGAAGTGAATACAACGGTTTATACTTTCAACAGAGTTCACATCAAAGGTGAAACCGGTAAGACCCCTTATGAACTATGGTTCGGTCATATTCCTACTCTTAAATATTTTAGAATATTTGGAAGAAAATGCTATATTAGGAGAGATGAGTCTATTGGCAAATTTGATCCTAGAAGTGATAAAGGAATATTTCTTGGTTATTCAACTAGAAGCAAGGCATGTAGATGTTATAATAAAAGATTGCAGAAAATCATTGAAAGTAATAATGTTAAGATAGAGGAACATTTTAGAGGAGAATCAAGATCTATAGGTTTTGAAACACTAGTAGAAATGATTATAAATTAACTAGCATAGATTGCACCAGAACATAATGAAGAACCATTCACACCAGCATCATCAGAAAACTCAACTGTGACTGAAGAACATCAGCCTATAAGTGGAAATTGGAATAAACCCAAGTATGTAAGATTGAATCATTCATAAAATTAGATAATTGGAAATAAAACTCAAGGTGTTATGACAAGAGGAAGATTGGTAAATGAAGAGGTATGTTTAATTTCTCAAGTTGAACCAGCATTAGCTGTTGAATCATGTCAAGATAAAAAAGCAATGGAATATGAATTAGAACAGATTGAAAAGAATAATACTTGGACACTAGTTCCCCAGCCTAAAGACAAAAATGTAATTGGAACTAAATGGGTATTTAGAAATGAAATTAATGAAGATGGTGAAGTAATAAAAAACAAAGAAAGATTAGTTTGTAAAGGTTATTCTCAGAAAGAAGGAGTTGATTATAATGAAACCTTTGCACCGGTAGCTAGAATTGAAGCAGTAAGACTATTTGATGCATTTGCAGCTCACAAGAACTATAAAGTTTATTAGATGGATGTAAAATGTGCATTTTTTAATGGAGATCTTGAAGAAGAAGTTTACATTGAACAACTTGATGGATTTTCATTAACAGATGATAATGATATGGTTTGTAGGTTAAGGAAAGCTTTATATGGATTGAAGCAAGCTCCCAGAGCTTGGTATGCTAGACTAGATAAATATCTTCTAAAGCTTGGATACACAAAAGGTAATGCTGATAGTAATTTGTATTACAAAATCACCAATGATGACATTTTGGTTATTGAAGTATTTGTGGATGATATCATTTTTGGAGGAGAAGAAGGGCTATGTAAAGACTTTGCTAACAAGATACAGGAAGAATTTGAAATGTCCATGATTGGAGAGATAAAAAAATTTCTAGGTTTGTAGATTTCTTAAACAGATAAAGGTATATTCATATGTAAAAAAAATACTTGAAGGAACTCTTGAAGAAATTTGGAATGGAAAACTCCAAACCGATAAGCACTCCTATGACTACAACTGATAAAGTGACATCAAAGGATGATTCAACTCCTATAAATCCAACAAGGTACAAATCTATGATTGGAGGGTTACTGTATTTGACACAAACTAGACCTGATATAATGAATGCAGTATGTATTGTTTCAAGATTTCAAAGCAATCCTAAAGAAAATCATGAAACTGCAATAAAAAGGATTTTTTGGTACCTACAAGGCACAACAAATCTTGGTTTATGGTATCCTAAGGATGACAATTTTGAGATATGTGCATATACAGATGCAAATTGGGCAAGAGATGTGGATGCTAGAAAGAGTACCATTGGCGGTGCATTCTTTCTTAGCAGAGGGTTAATTTCATGGATCAACAAGAAATAGACTTGTACATCATTATCAATAGAAAAAGTAGAATATGTTGCAGCAACAACTAATCGTGCTTAGGTATTAAGGATCAAGAAAATGTTGAAGGATATCAAGGTAAAATGCAAATAATAGGTAATTATTTACTGTGATAACTCAGCAGCCATAGATATATATGAAAGAATCCGGTATTTCACTCTAAAACAAAGCATGTTTCTATTAAGTATAATTTTCTGAAAGAAAATGTTGAAGCAAATGAAGTGAGATTGGTTTATGTGAATACTAAAGAGCAAATTGCAGATATCTTCACAAAGCCTTTGTCTAAGAAAAAATTTGAATATCTCAGAGAGAAGCTTGGGGTAATCACCCCACCGATAGAGACTTGAATGATTAAGATTGACATCAAACCAGCAAGGACTAACAGAAAATTCTTTTTCTGGTTTTGATGAAGGAGAGTTGTTGCTCAGGGGGAGTAGTTAGTTGTATATTATGTTTTGATTTTGATTCTTGACTACTTTGGAATTTGATGTCAAAGGGGGAGAGATGTCTATGGTAAAACATTGTACTTTGAAGATTGGGGAGAGATGTATTCTTGGAAGAAATGTATTTTGGTTTTGGTTATATTGTTTCTGTTTTTGGTACAAAACTTTGATTGATCTATTTTGGGAGATTGTTGATATTTGGCATTCTGTTTTTGGCACTTAGATGTTTTTCCATCTAGTGTTGCCATCAATGCCAAAGGGGGAGATTGTTGGTATTATGGATGACTTTGTCATGTGTTGCATTGGTTTTGTCATTGATGTCAATAGTTATCTTTTTGGAGGTCTACATTGCTGATTTGGCACAATGGTTATATTGGTTTGTTGTCGAACTGGCACATTGTGGTCTCGACATGGATATTGGCTTATGCACAGTCACTGATATATGTTTCACCGGTAGCTCAAGAAGTTGATGATGACTTGTTATCATCTGGAGATCATTTGGTTATGTCAAAGACATGGATTGGATGTTTACATTTGGTTTTTTGCATATTAGAGTAATCAGGTTCACATATTTGCCTTAACCGGTAGATAGGTCTAGGTTATGGACCGATACAATATATCATGTTCCAGATCAGCACGACACATTTTGGAAATGGTTTATTGATTGGATAATATGTAAATGTATTGAGGCTGACATATTGTATTGCATCAAGACTTATTTTGTAAATGTAATATCTTTAGGGAGCCGACCTAATCATGAGGTCTTAGGTTTTGTATAAATAATTGTAAGAGGTATGAGTGTATGTGTGAGTGTGTACGAATATTGAAGATCATTGTGAAGAGAGAAAATAAGAAGATCCTTGTGTGAATCACGTAGATATTATCTGAAGGTTGAAGTAAAGGTTATGAAGGTGTTTTGCACTCATGGTTAGAGCTTAAACCAGTACTCAATCCAACATTGTAGATGTTATACTGAAGTAGTACATTGTTATTGGATTTAACCATCCAATTGTAGTCAGTGTGACTCCTTACTGAGCTCTAAGCGGTTGGCCTTTCTACATGTGAAAACCCCATTATTGTATTCACTTACTATCTGTAGTAGTATTATCTGATTGTGGGTAAGGTTTCCCACCATGGTTTTTCCCTTTACAGGGTTTCCACGTCAAAATCTTTGTGTCATGTGTTGTGGATGTTGTTTCTCTTTCTGTTTCATGCATTAAGTTGTACCGATATTAATATATCTGTTAATTTGTTTTACCAGCACTGAGTTTTAAGTTGGAATAATTTTTTTTGGGTTATAATTGATTGACAATTGATTCCCTCCTCCCATCTTAGTTGTCCTTCCCGGTTCCTAACAGTAGCATATATTTTTTTTACCCCTCTCGAGTCTTTCGTGGATCCTTATTATCATGGATGACTAGGTTTTAATGTTTCTTTTTGTTTCTATTAGTCATCTATTGTAATGAAGCTTATTTGACTTATTATGGACCAGGATCTCTATCTTCTTTCATGACTGAAACTATGCCTTTATCTCTTCCGTAACTTCCCTTATGAACTCTATCTAAATCTTTGTTGCAAGGTACATAATAGGAAGGATAACTAATGTTCTCTCTTGGCTTTCATGAATCTAAAATCAATGAGAAGATGGTCTTTTGTATAGATCCATAGTAGATTTTGTAAGAATCCAGGAAAATGTCTTTCAACACTTGGAAAGAACAAATCTACGTCTCATATGTTCATGATTTCCCCGTGGAATAAATCTCAATATTACCTATAGATAAAAGAACTAGAGCACCCTAACCATAGATAATAGATGCATCAATAATAGACCAAGCATGACTTTCTGCTTAATGACAAGCTTCATTATTGCATTTACATGTGCAATATTATCTCTGCAGTTTGCTTTCCTAAACTTGTTGACAAATTCACTTGGTCTTGTAAATTGTAATAAAATGAATTCGTGTTTACTATAAAAATTCCTACCAATTCACCTTATGATAGTGACTTAGAAAGACACAACTCTAGAAGTACTTCTATCATTTATATGACCATCATTGTGACTTTTGGGGCTGAATGAATGTAAATTCTCTTTTGATTCTCTTTGCACTTTCATGATTATGAATATTTTATTATGATATTCCATTGAATGACTATTGTATACTTGTGAGTTTTCATTAGTTCTTTGTATTGTAGTTACCGTCATTATGTCTTGGTCCATGCTACTATGAATTGTGCATTATCTTGTGCATGCCTTTGTATCTTTTGATCATTCTTTTTTTTCTCTTTAAATATTCTCTCTCAACAATATCATTGTCTTTGTGAATATGACTTCTGCTATGATGTGTAATCTTTAACTATTTGGCTTCTTTAGTTGACGTGTTCTCCTTCTTTAGTCATTTTGTGATTGTCTTATGAGACTTTACCTATTACCTTCTTTTTTTAATTGTTCTTTTCTTTCTCTAAGTTGACCTCATCATTATAAAGACTTCCATTTCATGAGTGTTATGAATGATATCATTTTTTATTCTTGATTGTCTCTCCTTCCACTAAAAAAAAACAACAACCCTATCATTGTCACCCTATCATTGTCACCTATTTACTATCTCTTTCCTTAACTTTAATATTTAAATGTTTTAACATGATGTAGCCCCCCACCAAGGAACCCTAGAGGATATGAGAAAAATACATGTAGAATACATGATAATATTTTTTTTGAAGTAATTAAGAGCACACACCTGAAACTACTTACAAATAAGGGGAAATGTCTCCCAACCCTAGGAAAATTTCAATGAGGTGTTTGGGGTCACACGAGACCATCTTCAAAGTTGTAAGACTTGAATCAACAAACAAGACCAATTGTTAGGTCCTAAGTGTCACCAATGAGCACTAACAAAACCTTAGTTACAATTGGAGCCCACAAAACCGTCCAAAATCACTCAAAACCTACTCAAGACCCCTCTAAGGGTTTCAATGTCACTACCTTCACAATTCTTATGAAACTAGGTGAATTTGACATCCCTAGCTCCCAGAATCCTCTCTAGATCGAATAGCTAGATCTAGGCTCTTAAACCTATTACAGGGTGACCAAAAGGAAAAACACACATTTTTGGGATGCATGTGTGGTCTAGTAGTGTCTTCTATCCATGCATTAGTCCTTGTGATGCGCTAGTGTCCTTCAGACTAGTGAACTCACATTGTCATCCTCTGATGCATGTGTATGTCTTGACCATTGAGATTCTTGGTTGAACACTTTGGTCACACAAACCCTTCGAATATCATGATGAAGTCAAAATAACCAAAATACACTTAAATCAAGACAATTGGGCAATTTAATGTGAGAAAATGAGACAAGAATCGTGCCACTATGACTCTAGATGACACCTACAAGGCTAGTTGGGAATCGGGTGAACTTAAAATGTACTCTCCACCCAAATATTACTAAAACTAAGTACATGAAACTTATTAATGTCCAAGATAAAAAGAAACCAAGTTGAGACACCCTCGGACTCCCTACAGGTAGTCCCAATTAAGTCTGAAATGACTCTAATTCACTAGAAACCACACTAACATGGTCAAAGATCTCATGACCACAATAGGAGATGAATTAACCAACCTCCAAGAAAATACCAATCACATCTACATTAATTTTAGAGTACCAATAAAAATTCTCCTATGATAAAAACATGATACATCACAAATTAAGAGATACACAAGATCATACATTGTGCCTAGTTCTAACATTGGTGTACGCAAACTAATCTAAACCATATCAAATTGAATTTCATATACATCACTCTTCTAATGGAGTGTTCATTATACATATAATCAATTTTTACAATTCTTATATTAATATATATTTGGTTTACAATTTGCAAGAATGGGAGAATAAGAAAGACCATGTGTTAAGGATGATGGATGAGGTCCTCAATGTTGATCACAAATCAAGTCCACTCGTCCCCAATAGTGGTTTGCAATGTGATAGGGAGATTCTGACAAATGACTTGCTAACTAGTTGTAAGGTTAGGAAAAGATTATGTTATGGGCTCCATTATTTGTTTTATTCCCTACTCTCCTTGTGAGTCAACATCAACACTCAAAATCCTTTGGAGAACTCTCTACCAATTGGACTATGTTACTCAACCAGGGTTAGAACTCACATGAGTAAGTCCAACCACCAACATGTATAATTTCTTACCCTTCACTTACAGGGGATTAGGGGGGGTCTGAGATGGTTTTTCAACTCCCTTCATGTGGATTGAGAGTTTTTTCCCTTTCATTTCCTTATCGCCTTCATGATTCCTATATTTTAGGATTTGTAGCCCTATGAGCCCATTTTAGCCCTCCTTTCACAGTTTTTTCTCATTTTCTCTAAAAACTTCCAAAGAACCCTCTAGAATCTTTGGTGATTCAGATACCCATTTGGGCACTCTTCAAGATTTAGGAGATGAGGTTATCTGGTATTTCTGTACAGGTATGCCCCCCAAAATGGCACTTTTCAAGGGTTTAAGGCTCATATGCTCTCAACAATGGGTTTATAGGACTCCACACCCTATCAAACCTCCACACTCGCACTAAGGCTATGCCAGACAACCATCTTCCATGTCAATCACTTGGATCAATCAAATTTGATCGCCCCTACAATAAATAATAAAAATAGTAGTCATGTTCCCTAGTCGAGCTATGGCAGAGCTCGCTTAGGATATGATAATAAATTGATCCAAGGCAGCTTCTGGGATGCAACATTAAGTATTTACACTGTACACAAACTCCAATACTTGAATCCCAAAGGCCATTGAGAAAACACAATGGGAATTCAAGTTGGAGTCATTTTTAGGGCCTTAACCCCTTTACTCAAGCCGAGAGTAGTGAAAACAAGAAAGATTTCAAATACACCAAATAAACCCACACAATGAAATGAAACAAGTACTTTTTAAGCACCACTACAAAATAGACTAAGTATCCATGAAGGTACAGTATGGAAATCAATCCATCTGGTACAAACTACAATAAACAAATTGACACTTTTTTGTGAAAATCAGGAAATTGCTTGAAGTTGCTTATTGAGGAATTGAATTTTTGGATCTTCCAACTCTTCTACAACATTTTGAGAGGCCTTATATATGCATACTCAATCAAAACCAAGCACAAATCAGACCTCGAACTACCGATTTGAGCATTTTGTAAAGATTGCTCACATGTTGCAAAATGTTGTCAAGCAAACATGCCAGCTTTTACTCCACAATGCTTTTTTACAACTTTTGCACATATTCACACTCTTGACCCCCTAGGATGGTTTCCTAACATCAAATAGACATTTTCAAAAGCCTTATGAGGCCTTACAAGGAGTTTTACAAAAAAATTCTATATGACGCCATTTGAGGCTTACAAAGGCGCATAGGCCAAAACTGGGTAAATAAGCTAAGATCAATGAAAAACAAACTACAAAAAAAACTCAAGCACATTTTTGGACTCTTCAATAGTCCTTTATTCAATCATTGACCCAATGAGGATCATTCACTCTGAAATTTGAAAGTTCATCAAGAAACCTCAGGTGCTCCTGCACCATACTCCCCCAATGAGAAAGAAGTCAAGAGACTCCTTTAGGCAACAAAGAGAGGTCAATTCCAACCTTTGGAAAGTCTGCTTCAGGTACCCAAGTGGCCTTAGGTTCTAGAAGATGTTTCCATTTAACCAAATGCTCCATATAAGCGGTATGCCTAGTCATTTTGAGAATCCTTGAATCCAACACCTTCTCAGCTTGTAGCATGTTTGCAGGTGGAAAAAGAAGTTATGAAAGTGACTGAGAGACATCTGAAACTCTAGTTTACTCCTCTAGAATTGTGCCTTTGTACTACACCAAGTTTGCAACATTGAAAATAGGAGACAAAGCTATGTCCCCGCGTAGATCAATTTTGTAGGCATTTTGTCCATACTTAGCCAAGACCTTACAAGGTCCAATCCTTCTCATTTGAAGCTTGTTGGGTACACATTTTTGAATCCTTTATTTGTTCAAATGGACCATCACCAAGTCACCAACAACAAATTGCACATTCTTCCTCTTTTCATCCACTTTATCCTTGATTCTTTGAGAGTTTTCTTGTAAAACTTTCCTAACTTTCTCATTAATCACCTTCATGGACTGAGCCATGTCAATAGCATGTCCACTCCTCTTCTCCATACTTCCAAGTTCTCTAAGCTCCAACACACCTCTTGGGCGAATCCCATAAACTACCTCAAAAGGACTCTTGCTGGTTGATCTATTCACACTGTCATTATAAGAAAATTTAGCTTGATGGATGATCTGATCCCAAGCTTTCCCATACTTCTTTATCAAACATCTAAGAAGGTTCCCAAGTGTCTTATTTACCACCTCTATTTTTCCATTCATTTGGGGATGGTATGCTGAGCTAAAAGACAAGTTAGTACCCAATCTCTGCCATAAAGTTTTTCAAAAATGACCAATGAACTTGGTATCTCTATCTGACACTATGTTGATTGGAAAACCATGAATCCTAATGACGTCTTTGAAAAAAAAAAGAGCAATATGGCTAGCATCATGAGTCACCTTACATGGAATAAAATGGGCCATTTTACTGAATCTATCTACTACAACATAGATGCTATCAAATCCAGTTTTGGTCTTGGGTAAACCAACAATAAAATCCATACTTACACACTCCCATTGCCAGTTTGGGATAGGTAATGGCTAATAGAGTCCAGAATTGGAAGAGGTTCCCTTTGCCCCTTGATAAACAACACATTGTTCAACATATTTTCTGATATCCATTTGCATCTTTGGCCAATAATAGAATCTTTGAACAAGTTCCAAGGTTTTATTCAACCCAAAATGACCACTTAGGCAACCATTGTGCTTCTCTTGTATCAATTTCTCTCTCATGAACCCTCTTGGCACACAAAGTTGTCCTCCTTTAAACAAAATACCATCTTGCAAAGTAAAATCTGCATATTTACTATGAAAATGATTCCTAAACTCTTGGCAAACCTTGTAGATGTCAGCAAAATCTTCATCATCTCGATATAGCCCTTTGAAACTATCAACCCCAATGCTCTTGAGCTGCACTTCTTGAACCATTAGTAACCTTCTACTTAATGCATCAATAACCTTATTACTTTTACCTTTCTTATGCTTAATGGTAAAAGTATAGGATTGCAAGTACTCTACCCATTTGATATGCCTATGATTCAACTTTTCTTGGGAGTTGAGGAAACTAAGAGCTTGGTTATCAGTATAAACCATAAATTCTTTAGGTAATAAGTAATGCCTCCATTTCCTAAGTGATTGAATAAGTGCATACATTTCCAAATCATATGAAGAATACCTTTTCTTGGCTTCATTGAGTTTTTCACTGAAAAATGCAACTGGTCTATTGTCTTGGCTTAGAAATGCTCCAACTGCTATGTTGCTTGCATCACATTCAATGGTGAAGAGTTTGTCAAAGCTTGGGAGAAAAATGACAGGCTGAGTAGCCACCTTTGTCTTCAATAGTTCAAATCATTTATGTGCCTCTTTTGTCCATTGAAACTTAGTCTTTACACCCCCTTTGATTGTATCAAGCATAGGTGCACATATCTCACAGAACCCTCTGATGAACTTCCTATAAAACTAAGCCAAACCATGAAAAATCCTCACTTTGCTTGTTGTTTTAGATGTAGGCCAACTGATTATTGCTTCCACCTTTGAGTTGTCCATCTTCAAATCACCACTTGAGATTACAAACCCAAGATATACCAACTCCTATTTCATGAACTCACATTTCTCCAAATTGATAGCTAGTTGCTCATCACAAAATTTCTTCAATACAATCTCTATATGTCAAAGATGTTCTTCTTTAAATTTACTAAAAATTAAGATTTGATCTATATAAACAACAATAAATTTACCAATGTAATCTTTGAGCACTTTATTCATGAGTCTCATGAATGTGCTAGGGGCATTTGTGAGTCCAAATGGCATAACAAGACATTCATAGAGACTTTCTGTGGTTTTGAATGTTGTCTTCCACTCATCTCCCTCCTTGATTCTGATTTAGTGGTAGCCACTCTTGGGGTCTATCTTGGTGAAATACTTAGCACCCCCTAAACAATCCATCAAATCTTCAATTCTTGGAATAGGAAATCTATATCTGATTGTAATCCGGTTGATGGCTCTTGAATCAGTGCAAAGTCTCCAAGTAACTCCCTTCTTAGGTGCCAAAATGGTGGGAACTACACATGGGTTGATTCTCTTTCTTATCAGACCATTATCCAAAAGTTCTTGGATTTTCTTATCTACTTATTTATTCTGCTCCAGTGTCATTTTGTAGGGTGCTTTATTAGGCAATGAGGCTCTAGGAATAAAGTCAATCTGATGGCTTATGGCTTGTTGAGGAGGCAAGGTAGTAGGTGTTCCATCACTGATGATCTTCTTAAATTGATTGAGTATTTGCTGCACTTCATCAAGAATACAAGCTTTCTTGTCCTTGTTTTCCTCTTTTGGTTTCACAACAAGTGTAAACCCCACTCCTGCTTCTTTGAGAGTGTTCATGAACTCCTTCTCACCAACTAGTAACACATTTGAACCTTTAGATCTTCTCTCTTCTCCATCTCCTATGGACTGAATTTTGTAAGTAACTCCATCTTTTTGAAAGGTGTAGGAATTATTTTCTCCATGGTGTATTGCTTTTCTATCAAATTGCCAAGGCCTACCTAGGAGCAGGTGGCATGCATCCATTGGCAAGATATCACACAAAATATTGTCTTTGTAGCCTCCTATGGTGAACTCCACCCAAGTTTTCTCATTCATAAAAACATGTTGCCCCTTGTTAAGCCAAGTAACCCTATAAGGACCACTATGTGGGATTCTTTGTAGTTTGAGTTTTCTTACTACTTCTCCTGACACTATGTTGTCAGTGGATCCTGAATCCACCACCACTCTAAAAACTTTACCCATGATCTTGCACTTTATCCTAAACAAGGATCTTCTTTGACTAGGTTCCTCCTTTATTGGTTCTTTGATCAAAACTTTTCTTATCATGAGGTTCTCTCCAACCTCAGAATCTAAGCTCACCTCTGGTGTATTCACATTTACTGCATCTTCTTGGATATAACTCACTCTACTTTCACCTCCTTGGGATAAAGAAGACTTCTCAAGACATCTATAGGTCGGGTGCCCAAGTTGATGATAGTTGTGTTATGCCTAGCATATCTGTTTCCCCATTTGGTCTCCTTCAGTCAAAATGTGGCCCCTTTTTTTTTTTTTTTTTCTTTGTTCTTTTGTTTTACCTCGGAACTCTGGAGTCCTAGAGTCCCAAGGTCTTCTTTGCTGTTTGTTCCAACCTCGGAACTCTGGAGTCCCGGAGTCCTAAGGTCTTGGGTCTTTTGATCTTGGAACTCCGGAGTCCTAGAGTCTCAAGATTGTTTTTGTTTGTTTTGACCTCGGAACTCCAGAGTCTCAGAGTCTCGAGGTTGTTTTTTGTTTGTTCCGACATCGGAACTCCGGAGTCTCGGAGTCCCGAGGTCTTGGGTCTCTTTGACCTCGAAACTCTAGAGTCCTAGTGTCCCAAGGTTGTTTTGTTTTGCCTTTCCTTTTGCCTCAGAACCTTGGGACCCCGGAGTTTTGGGGTCGTGTTTATGGTTTTCATACAGACGGGTTTTTGGGAGGCTACATATACAAGTTAATGAACTTTTAAGTTCATTTATGCAATCAACCTTCTCCTCCTTCACTCCAAGTCGTGAACCTCTAGTCTTCCGAAGCTCTCTCTCTCTCGGTGTTTGTTGGTTTTTTGATTCACCAGGTTCTAGTGATTAGATGGACACATCCGCCAACAAGAGGGGCAAAGAAATTGAAAGACTTCCAGCCACTATGAAATACCAATATCAAGGATAGGTTCATGTTTTGAAGCTGGATGATCAAATTAGATGGGTCACAGACACCGAGGTGGGACACATAGAGATTGGGGATATTGCAACCCAACTGGATAAACCAAACCTAGATGCTCTCCACCAAAGAATAAAGAGGTCGGGTCTTGTGGAAGCTACTGTGTTCTCACAGTCCCTGCAAGCACCAGAGTTTATAATGACCATTGCCCCATTTTACAATCCAGACACCAGAAAGTGCACTGATACACATGGAAAGACTGTTATTGACCTGTCATTGGATATGCTGGGGTTTGTCTTTGGAATCCCATCTAGGGAAGAGGCATTCTTATTAACAGAAGAAGAAGCTTTGAAGGCATGGAATGACAAGGCTTCAGCCAACAAAGACACATGAATACCAACTGGCTGGAAGAAGAGAGAAAAATAGGGCTCAAAGCTATAGAGATCCTGAGGGCTGACTTCAAAGAGCCTCAAAGGGACTTGATTATTATGCTCAGCAGGGCCTTCGACAAGCCAGACTGCAAACACTTCCATCCCTGGATGTTCCAGTTTATGACCACCATTCTGATGGGGAAACAATACTTTCACTAGCCACAAATCCTCTTTGACAACATCTATAGGCAAATGAAAAAAGTGCAGCAAACACAGAAATTCTTCTTCACATCATATGTCATCTGGGTAGCTACTAGAGCTAGAAAATTCCCAAGCCTACAAGTGGACGGGCAGTTAGGAGAAAAAGAAGGACAGAAGAAGATATGGGAATATTATTCCCAGGTCACTGTAACAAATGCAAAGACACACTTTAAGAGGGTTAATGATGCTTTTGTCTTCCCTATAATCATTAAGTTGACTGGAGACATAGGATACTGGATTAGCCCCGAGGCTATGGATATCATCCGAGAGTGGGCGTGTTGGTTTATCCAAAACCCATGTTCCACTTACATCAGAGTTAGTGGATTCACAGGGAGTCCAATGTTGCTGCCTCATTATTGCAACAATAGGGTCATCCTATTGGAATATGTAAGACAACTTGTAGGCCTCCAATCACTCTTGTCATCAAAGCATAAGACAAGAATTGATTTCTCGTTGTCCATTGGGTACTTTGCCTGCTCTAAAATACAAGTGGCAAAATTGGCCGAGCAAGAGCTTCAGGATTTGAACCTGAAAGAATATAATCATACTAGGGAATTTTATGATCCCTACAAGAAACTTAAGCAAGCTATACCTAAGGCATATGAAGGGCATAGGCCCAGCTTGGAAGACTTTTGGGCCAATTTGCAGGTCAGCTTTGAAGTTAGGGAGAATAATTATAATAGGTTGTCTGTACCATAGGTCAGAGACTTTAGCATTGAGACTAACCTTCCTAAAGACCTAAGAGATGATGGAGAGTTACTTGATCCAATTTATAAAGAATCAAGGATAGACAAGAGGCCCCTCTCCTGAGTGAAATGGTCTGCAACCGAATCTACAGACATACAGAAGGTCTCTCAAGTAGTCATCAACAGGACTAAGAAATGGTTAAGCCAGAGGGTCGGACCCAGTGCATCAAAGACAAATCAAAAGGGATCCACCTTAGGGGTGTCGCAGTCGAGAGGTCATAAGGAATATGCATGAAAGACAAGGCCAGCTTCAAGACAGAATACCTCCATTGACAAAGGAGAGGAAGACAAGCCTCAAGAAAGAACTGAGGACTTGTTGAGGAAACTCCAAGAAAAAATGAAGGAGTCTGAATTACTAAAGAAGGCTGCAAACCTAGGAGTGACTGATGGGCTAGGAGCAGTTCCACTTGCTAGATTTCTTCCACCAAGGACTGCTATAGGCCACATGGAAGAAGAGGGTACTCAAGAACAAGAAGAGAACCTAGAAGCCACCAAGGAGGTACCTACTCAGCCACCCTCCATAGATATAACAAGTCTTCCAGGCACCACTCCTTCTGCACCACCATTTGTTAATGTACCTACAGAGCAGCCTGAAGTGCAAGGTTTTACAGCCACTACCGAGAAAGTGAGTATTAGAAATGTTGATTCTGACTCTGACCAAGAGGAAGAGGACTTCGACCAACAACAGCCTCTAGGTAGTGAGCAAGAAGGAGGTGAAGCAGAAGATATCCTGAATGAAAGATTGATTCTAATGCCTCAAGACCAAGAGGATTTTCTTAAGGATATAGAAGCCAGGTAGATATAGATGGAGCTAGGTGAAGAAGAAATGGAATTCAATTAGGAGGTCAGTGGTAAGCTAGGAGAGTTACATAAACAACAAGCTCTCCAAGCTTCTCTCTAGGTTAACTTAGCCCACCAAGTTTCATCATTCCAACATCTTGGCCAAACAGAAGTTGAAGTAGAGGAGCAGATAGAGGAGCAGGTAGAGGTGCATGTTATAACTGTTGAGATTGTGTCACATCAGGGTGACAAAGTGGAGGATATACCAAAATGGTTAGAGTTTACCTTTGGAAAGAAAAAGAGAAAAGCAAAGCTTCCCAAGGTTACTCTACAACAAGCAATCACCGAGGAACCACCAAAGATTAAGAAGTTAAAGACTGTTCACCACCTATCAAAAACTAGTTCTGGTGAAGTGATTGCAGATGTGGCAGTTCCATCACAGGCCAAAGGATAGGCTTCTCCCAAATACCAAGTATCACAGGTAAACCTAGGTAAGCAGACTAAGTGGGGAGAATTAGATACCTTGTAGCTAGCCACGAGTGTTGTTAGAGGGCATGTGGAAAAGGAGCATAGTTCAAATGTAGAACTTAAAGTGTAGCTTGGACAATATAAACATCTCTTGGTAGAAATGTGCGAGCCTTTGGACTTCTATAAGACAGATGACTTGCCTTCAACCTCATCACTCCCAGAAGGCAAGGTAAAGGCACTAATGGAGGTGAGACGAGTAGCTGCGGCCACCAAATAGCTACCGCCAAATCTTGGGCTCAAGTAAATGCAGCCAAGATTAGATTATTCTTACAGGATAAAATGAAAATATACCGCAAGGCGGTATAGGTGGGAGGAGCTTTGGCAACATGCTCCACTCAATGGGAGTAGAAAGAAAACACCTTTAATAAGCAACTCCAAATTTTGAAAAGGATACTACGCTTAGGGGAGGAGCTGATAGTGGAAGAGGACCTTTTAGGAGGGGATAGTTGTGAGAATCTACAATCCTACATATACATTCTGGAGTTGAAAGTAGAAATGTATCAGTAGTATATCAAGGAAATTACTAATATTCGGGACCCTCTCCTCAGAGAGATTCTGTCGTATGAGAATTTTGTGACAAATGTATTAGGGCCTTTTGGCATCAGAATAGTCGATACTAGAATAATAGACCAGCAGCAAGTTTTGAATCAATGGGATGCATATGAAGCACAAAACCTAGGACCTGCCGCCCAGTTCGATGCTGCCCTTATTGATAAATACACACATTTGATTACTTAGTGTCAAGAGGTGGTAGATATGGTGAAGGAGTTAGAGGAATAGGGAACACATGCAGGTGAGGCTTTGAAGAAATATAAATTTAGTATTAAGCATGTGGCCAATCCGCCAGCCCAAGCAGTTGCATGTATAATTGAAAATTATAAGGTTTTTTCCAAGAAATAAAGGATATTCCCAGAATTGCTAAAGATAGCAAAGCTTTTTTTTTAAAAACTACTCCTCCTACTCAAGTCCCAATTTTGAAAGAAATCCTGCATGATTACGAAAATGTGGCTCACCCAGCAGGGTCTTCGTAATGCTCATGCAGTGTCGGTTTTGTAGTTGTTAAGTGGAGTGTCCAGGTAGAAACTTGCAAGTTAACTGCGACTCCTTTTCTTAGTTCTTAATTTATGGTAGAATTATTTCCTCAATAATAGGGTGAAAGAACTTCTATAAATTGAGAAGTTGAATTCATTTGAAAGGGTCCACAAATTGATGATTTGAGGTCCAATTAGAGATTTTAGAGTATTTTTCAGATTGTTAAGAAGTTTGACTTATTTCTGTTATACATTCATGGAGATTAATATGAAAAGCAGCTCATAGATTGCCTGATCTACTTTATATTCTACCAAATTATTCTGTGTAATCTAGTAACATCTATTATTTAGAGTTAGCAACATGGTTTAATCTTTTTGTCTATCACTTTATGAATCATATTGCACATGATAGTGGTGTGTGAAAGTTATTGCGATAGGCCATATTGTTAATGATTTTTATTTCCATAGGCTTGTAAAAATGATGATTTTGCAGGTTTGCTGGAGGTTCATTGTTGAATGCTAACTTGGAGAATATTTGATAATTGCTTGGATTGCAGGGAATTAATTGGATAATTCATTAAGTTGTCATTATATTGGTCCTTATTGTTACTTTCTTGTTTCCCTTATGTTTCCTATTTTATTTCCCCAGAGAGTCTTAAATTGCAAAAAATACAAAAAAAAAAGTACAATTGCTCATAAACTAGCGGGATTTAGTTTTAACCAGCAGGCCTCTTTATAGGTATAACTACATTGGCCATTGAGCTATCCATCACCATCGAGACCCGACTACAAAGACCTTGGGGTAGTGAGTTCTTTCGAACCATTACTTTTTAGGAGAAGTGGTGAGTGTGTCAAAACACGCATCAATAGAAACTGGTGCTAGAAGGAGGGCCCAGACTAAACCCCGTAGGTAAACTGCATTTGGTATTTCCAGGTAATTGAGGTACTAAGATGGATCGTATATTGTCTTTTTCTCCTGAGAGATTCCACTGAGTCTTGAGGAGTGGTTCTTCACCGTCTAACTTAGTTGAATTAGGACCTGCCACTAGGAGGAAGAAGGACAAAGTTAAGAAACAACCCTCGACATCTTCACCATTACAGTCATCCATACCCAACGTAAGAGACCAACTAATCCCCAGTCCTCAGCCTATTGCTGCACCTTTCATAACTCAATGTTCACCATTGTTACCTTCGATGGCTTACTTCAACCAAGACACTACACCGTTAGGAACCATACCAGGAGGTATACATGATCTACCTAGAAACCTTGATAAATTTTGTAGAAAATTTTACAATCTAGGTGGACAAACAGCTAATGAACATATTGAAGCATTCAAAGATGTGGTTGTTCGTAATCATATTGAACATCAAGATGTAGTATGTAGACTCTTCCCATATTCACTTGGGGAGAATGAGTACAATTAGTACTTAACCCTACCTGCAAATTCCATCACAGGTTGGGATCTTTTGGAGATGGCCTTCATTGATCAACTCCGAGTGTATGTAGACCCTGGGTCTTTATACCATCGGTTTGCTTCTCTTAAGAAATTGCCAAATGAGCCATTAATGACCTTTAATACTAACTTACAAAGGGCATTCAAGAGGATTCAAGCCCCTTACCAGGTAGCACCTAACGTAGCCATCGACTCATATCTAAGAGCTATTGACCTTTGGACTGCTATGTTCATTAAAAAGAGTGTTCCTCAAGATCAAAGGGATACTTTAGTGAAGGTCTTCACATTAGCAATTAGCATGAACCAAGAGTTGAATCAAACCCTAGGAGGGATTGGGTATAACCTACCCACAGGGGTGAACCAAGGAAATTACAATCAACTCCTAGGTATACCCTCGTCTCTACCTGTCGATGCCCCAATAATGAACCTCGTGCCAATTTATGCACCCCAACCACAAGCAAGTCAACAGTTCACAACTCAAGCATCGACTTGGAAAAATGGTACCAATAACATTCCCACTCAGATGCAGTATGCTGGTCAGCTGCAAGCTGGAAATCAACAATTTGACAATATGCATCCAACAAACCAAGCTCCAACTACAACATCCAAGAATCAAGGATCCCATATATCTGCTGAAGTAGAGGCTTTAAAGAAAATGATCTCACAGGTTACTTTAGACTTGAGACAGCTAAAGATGAATCCTCCAGGAGGATATAATCAATCCCAACCCTACAATAATCAACAAAACTACAATAACCAGAACCAGAACCAAAGGTACAATAATAAACCTTATAATAGGCAATGGAATACGGGTCCAAATAACGGTGGGATGAACCATGACCACCCGAATGCACGGGATAACCTAAATCACACACAAAGTGCTAACCTTGCTGATATGAATCTACTAACAAATTGGTGTAGGTTGCATGACGCAACTTCCCATTCTAAGGTTAATTGTGCATAGTTCGAGAAAATTATAAGAATTGCTCAAGCTGACTCTCAGCCCAAAGATTGTTCTAATGATGAACCAGATAAGGTTAATACTGCCATGTTGGTTGATACTTTCCTGTGTAAAGAGTTCCAAGCTAAAGCTGATGGTGAACCATGCATATACAATGCTCAGGCCTTTCAGGCCAGGAACAACTATAATCTTAGAAGTCAAGGCAAGGCTTCGTTAATAGAGCCACCTCCCCCGACAGGTAGGTTTGTACCTTCGGACGCTAATGCGAGCAACAATCCTCATCCACCTCAAGATTTCCAAGGAACACGCCCTAAACAAGTTCAGGGGCAAGATTATGTTCTGAAAGGATCATTTGATGTTACTAAAGAGATGGAAAGGACTGCCACTACTATGTCCTTAATGGAAGTATTGAGATATTGCCCTGAACAAAAGAAGGCTCTTCTTAGGAAGTTGGAGATGTTAGAGTCATAGAGTAATGAGGTTAAGATGGTGGATTTTAATGAAGTTAACGCCAACATTAGTAATGATGCAATAGAAAATCTGCCATTTTTACTAAGTTTGAAGATATGTGGGAAGAATTTACATAACTGTTTGGTGGACTCAGGAGCTTCAAGAAACGTAATGCCTTACTCTATATGCCAACAACTTGGACTTCAACCAGTACGGGTGAATAGTAAGGTAGTACAATTAGAAAAAACAAAATTTAATGTCATCAGAGAATTGAAAGATGTATACATATAGTTGGGCACTGATCCTTGAATATCTCGCTATATTGACATTCAAGTGGTAGATATTCTAGAAGTATATGGGATGCTCCTCAGTAGAGATTGGTCCAAGACATTGGGAGGATATTTCACAACTTGTTTTACCTACTTATGGCTTCCTTGGAAAGTGGTGAGCAACCAGATCCGAATTGATAGTGAGCCTAAATTGAAGAAATTAGTCACTGACTATGGTGCTCTCAATGAGGTGGCGTTTGCTGAGGTAAGCCTAGGGGTTTATAGAGTCAATGAGATTCTTACCTTTTCCACACCAACCCTGCTTCAACCATTTCAAACCGACAGGACCTCATATAGAAGGCGGGTGAAAGAGTTCGTTACAGTAGTACAACAAGGAATGTGTTTATTAGGAAATACTAGGAAGATACAAGAATTACTGCTACCAAAGTGGTGTCGGATACACCATGAGGAACACTTAGAAGTTTCATGTATCCCATGTTAGAATGAGATCACAAAGTTGATGAATCCGGTTCCGTTCGAGGAAGAAGATCATGCCAACAATACGGGGGAAGGTCAAGGTGTCGAATCAGAGTCTTAGACAATCAAGCCCGTCGACATGATTACCTTACCTAAAGAATACAACCACGAAGTTCTTGTAGTTAAGGTTGTTAAAAAATGAAGAGGGAGAGGTTCCTCTGGAGCTTAAGAAGGAAGAAACACAATCCAAATTTCAACCTCAATTTGAACAAGAAGTTGTTTTGAATACAAGTGAAGTGCCTATACAACCAGGGATTAAACAAACTCAATTATCACAAGGTCTTGAGCTTGAAAAGAAAAAATTCTCTTTGAGATCTGACCTCAGCATTGACCCAAAGGTGAGAAATATGAAGAAACCAAAAGATGAAATATAATTTTTAAAGTTTGATTGGTCAAGATCCAAACAAGGCAACGGAGTAGGCGTAGAGTTAACCAACCCAAAAGGCAAAACTCTTTTAGCTTCTTACCGACTTCAATTCCCATGTACCAATAACGTAAAGGAGTACGAAGCTTTGATTAAAGGATTACTTTTTTCTCATAAGAAAGGAGCAAAGTGTTTAATAATGCAAGGAGATTCAGAGTTGGTGGTTAAACAAGTGCGAAGCCAGTACGCATGCCATGACAAGAGGTTAGCAACATATCAAAATAGAGTGTGGGATCTAATTGAAGATTTTGAGGCATTTGACATTCAATTAGTACCTAGGAAAGTAAACGGGATACCTGATGCACTGGCTCTAGCTGCTAGTACATTAGAACCAGTAAGCCAATCTCCTTTAAAGAAGTTTTTGGTGGAATTAATCTTTGCACCTGCGGTGCCTGATAATATCAAACATTTCCAAGTTTTCTTGGATGATGCCCATATCTTAGCTTTTCTCACCAATTCGGGGGCTTTTGAAGATCAAATAATTGATGAAGAAGATAAATCGGATGATTTCAATAATGAGGGTAACATGGATATTTTGAACTTGCCAACCAATGTTATTCCTAAAGGGATGGTCACTTTGGAGAGACTTTTCAATTTGGACCTGAGAGTAAAAGAGAGACTAACAACCGATTCGGATGTTGGAAAATACAAGCCTCATAATATTGGTCCTAAAGGATAAGAGAAAATTGTGTATATTGGGAAGATTTGCACTTAAGGTGAAAGAGAAAAGCTGATACAGATCTTGAAAGAATTCATCGATGTAATAGCATGGGCGTATGAAGATTTAAAGACATTTGATACAATGATTATCACCCATGTGATTCCCCTAAAGCCAAACATAAAACCCTTCAGGCAAAAACAACGTCCTGTGAATGCATTGATAGAACCTTTGATCTTCAAGGAAGTGTAAAAGTTACTTTCCGCTAAGATAATTTTTCCAGTACGACATTCTACTTGGGTTGCTAATCTAGTACCAGTACGAAAAAAGAATGGAGAAATATGGCTTTGCATGGATTTTCACAATCTCAACAAAGCTTCTAAGAAAGATAATTACCCACTCCCTTCTTTGGATGAAGTATTACAAATTGTGAATGGTTCACAAATGATGTCGTTTTTAGATGGTTATTAAGGATATAACCAGGTGTTGGTAAATTATGAAGATCAAATGAAGACGACATTTACAACGAAGTGGGGAACGTATGCATATAAAATAATGCCATTTGGATTAATTAATGCTGGGGCAACCTTCTAGCGAGCGATGGACACAACATTCAAAGAACTGATTGGAAAATGCATTATCATTTATATGGATGATTTAACGATATTTTCTAAAATCAGGACCACCTCATAAAGGTGTTAGAGAGGTGTAGGAGATATGGGATTTCCCTTAATCCCAAGAAATGTGTGTTTGGAGTGGCTGAAAGAAAGTTGCTTGGCCACATAATTTTTGAGAGGGGGATCTCTATAGACCCAGATTGGGTAGAAGCATTATTAAAAATACAAATTCTTGGTAGTTAAAAAGAGATGAGATCTTTCTTCAAAAAGATCAATTTTGTGAGAAAATTCATTACTAGATTTGTAGAAATAGTCAAGCCTTTGAATGAATTGATGAAGAAGGATGCTAAGGTCGAGTGGACAACTGAAGAAAAAGAGGCTTTTGCCCAGATCGAGAAATCCATCGCTGAAGCCCCTGTACTAACTAGCCCAGATTATACACTACCATTTTACATATATTATTTTGCTTCACTACATTCAGGAGCTGCTGTTTTAACACAAAGGCAAGAGGGAGATGAGAAACCTATTGCATTTATGAGTTCTCCCTTTAAGAGTGCTGAGGTTAGATACTCTGCTCTTGAAAAACAAGCCTTTGCATTGGTAAGAGTAGTCAAGAAGTTTAGACATTACATCTTGAGGAGTAAAATTTATGCGATTGTCCCTGACCAAGCAGTAAAGTCACTACTCATGCAGTCCGAACTAGGAGAACGACGAGGGAAATGGATGGCAATATTGTAAGAGTTTGATTTAGAGATGCATCCAATGAAATTGGTCCAAGGCCAAGGATTGTCTCAGGCCATGGTGACTGACATCCCTCAAATCCAGTGCCAACAGTATACATTGGAGTCATTCACTCAAGACCCCTGGTATACCAATTTAGTGTTTATATTGCTGAATAATAGATGTCTTGAGGGGTTGACAACCATGCAAAGATGAGCATTAAGGCTCAAAAGTGCCAATTATATGATCAAAGATTCAACACTTTATAGGAAGAATTATGAAGGTATCTACCTTTGGTGTCTGGATCATCAAGAAGCTCGTAAAATGATTGAGGAATTTCATGGCAAGTATGGCACAAGTCATGGGTCAACGGATGCTACTGCACATCAAATCTTGAAGGCTAGGTATTATTGGCCTAGCATATTTAAGGATACTCATGAACATGTTCGTCATTGTCATACATGCCAAACTGCGGCCTCTCAAGAAAGAAATCCTACCATGCCTCTACAACCAGTGTCGAGGTAAGACCTTTTGCTCAATGGGCACTAGATTTTGTAGGTGTTATTAACCCTAACTCATCTGCAAGACATAAGTTTATTCTTACAGCAACAGATTATTGTACCCAGTGGACAGAATCCATTGCATGCTGAAATGCTACTACCGAAGTAGTCCTAAAATTTATTGAAGAACACATCGTCACCAAGTTTGGTATGCCATTTGCTCTAGTATGTGACAATGGCCCTGCTTTTACTTCCACACAATTGATGTAATGGTCATATGAATATAAAGTGATATTAAAATTTTCATCCAATTATTACCCACAATGTAATGGGGTAGCTGAATCCACAAACAAGAACATCCTAGATGTCATCAAGAAGCTACTTGAGAAGAACCCTAGAGATTGGCATAATCAATTAAGATACACCTTATGGGCTGATCGGACCAGAGTAAAAGCTGCCTTGGGAACTTCCCCATATTATCTTGTTTATGGCCAGACCCCTATTTTCCTAATCAACTTGCAAATACCGGTCCTCCAATTAATGAAAGAACTTGACATTGAGGATCAGGTAGAGGTTCGCCTCTTAAATTTATTAAGACTTTATGAAAAAAGGATTAATACACTACAACACTTTGCCAAGCACCAAGCCATTATTAAGTGATGGTTTGATAAAAGGGCCAAGGTGAAAGCTTTTCGAATCTCTGACCTAGTCCTATTGTGGGACAAGGCCAAGGAAAAGAAAGGTGATCATCACAAATTTGAAAGATTGTGGCTATGTCCTTACCAAATAGCTAAAATCTTAGGCCAAAACACTTTTAGATTGAGCTCATTGACTAGAGAACTAGTACCATTGCCCATCAATGGCCAGTTCCTTAAGCACTACTTTGATTAAATCCTTAATCAAGCTGGACCTATTGTATATAATAGTTTGTTGTTTCTCTATTTGGTTGTGTTTCATTGGGCCGTGTTGTGTGTTTTTTTTTGTTCTTTTGTTTTCGTTTTCTTTCCTTTTTTTTGTTTTTGTTTTCATTCTTTTGTTTGTTGAGTCGAGGGATATGTTTTGTCTTAAAGATTCTAGGAGGAAGTAGGTATCCTTTGTATAACATCTTGCCAAATTCTGAGAGACTTCGACTGTCTGCTATTCATAATTTCATTGTCATTTGGTTGAGGTCGAAACCTTTGTGTATACTCATTCAAAGTGGTATATAATCATTCAAATATGACACGAGTTTTCTATTTTCAATTTGGAAAAGGCTAGCTTGCTAAACTCAGCACTAACTTCACATTAAGATACATCAGAAAAGTTTTGTGAGATAGCAGATAAATTGGTATCAAGTGAAAAATCTGAATTCAAAGCATTTCACGTTATCCATCGTGGCTCCCAACCCAGTTATCAAACTTCAATGTTTGAAAGTTTCTTAAGAGATTATTGAAGAAAGAAGTCATTTTCTATATCCTAATATTCTACATAATCCTTAAAAAAAAAAGAGAAAAATAAATGATCCTCTTAAAACAACTCAAATGGGTGTTTCAAGTAACCTCCACCGGGTCTATGGATGCCTGGCTGGTAGTGGAGCACTGCTTGACGAGAGCCAGAGGTATCTCTGTCAGGGCTATAGACACCTGACTAGCAGCAGAGCTATGCCCAAGATAACCTTGCATGAAACATGGTTAAGGACTTCACTTATGTAGCTTGCGCCTAGTTTCCTCTGATTATCTACATTATTGAAATGGTGGGGTAACAAATCATATGCACACACTTAAGGGTTGATCATGTCTATTCCTCGTCTTGATTGTTTGTTCACTACTTACTCATCTCGAATTCTTATACATATTTTTGAATGATAATATCCTTACGTGTCGGGTTAACTAGAGATTCTGAAATTCTAAATTGCCTATAGTCATTTTTCCCAGATAGTTGCCATTTGTTATGCCTAGCATATCTATTTCCCCATTTGGTCTCCTTGAGTCAAAATGTGGCCCCCCCTTTTTTTTGTTTTGTTTTGTTTTTCTTTGTTCTTTTGTTTTACCTCGAAACTCTGGAGTCTCGGAGTCTCAAGGTCTTCTTTGTTGTTTGTTCCAACCTCGGAACTCCGGAGTCCCAGAGTCTCGAGGTCTTAGGTCTTTTGATCTCAGAACTTTGGAGTCTCAGAATCTTGAGATTGTTTTTCTTTGTTCCGACCTCGGAACTCTGGAGTCCCGGAGTCCCGAGGTTGTTTTTGTTTGTTCCGACCTTGGAACTCCAGAGTCCCGAGGTCTTGGGTCTCTTTGACCTCGGAACTCCAGAGTCCCAGAGTCCCGAGGTTGTTTTCTCTTGCCTTTCCTTTTGCCTCGAAACCTCGAGACCCCAGAGTTCCGGGGTCGTTTTTATGGTTTTCATACAGACGGGTTTTTGGGAGGCTATATATATGAGTTAATGAACTTTTAAGTTCATTTGCGCAATCGACCTTCTCCTCCTTCGCTCTAAGTCGTGAACCTCCGGTCTTCCGAAGCTCTCTCTCTCAGAGTTTGTTGGTTTTTCAATTCACCAGGTTCCAGTGATTAGATGGATGCATCCGCCAAAAAGAGGGGCAAAGAAATTGATAGACTTCTAGCCACTTTGAAATACCAATATCAAGGATAGGTTCATGTTTTGAAGCTGGATGATCAAATTAGATGGGTCACAGATACCGAGGTGGGACACATAGAGATTGGGGATATTGCAACCCAACTAGATAAACCAAACCTATATGCTCTCCACCAAAGAATAAAGAGGTGGGGTCTTGTGGAAGCTACTGTGTTCTCGCAGTCCCTGCAAGCACTAGAGTTTATAATGACCATTGCCCCATTTTACAATCCAAACACCAGAAAGTGCACTGATGCACATGGAAAGACTGTTATTGACCTATCATCAAATATGCTAGGGTTCATATTCAGAATCCCAACTAGGGAAGAGGCATTCTTATTAATAGAAGAAGAAGCTTAGAAGGCATGGAACGACAAGGTGTCAGGAAGCAAAAGACACATGAATACCAATTGGCTGGAAGAAGAGAGAAAAATAGGGCTCAAAGCTACAAAGGTCCTGAGGGCTAACTTCAAAGAGCCTCAAAGGGACTTGATTATTATGCTCAGTAGGGCCTTCGGCAAGCCAGACTACAAACACTTCCATCCTTGGATGTTCCAGTTTATGACCACCATTCTGATGGGGAAACAATACTTTGACTGGCCACAGATCCTCTCTGACAACATCTGTAGGCAAATGAAAGAAGCTCAGCAAACACAAAAATTCTTCTTCACATCATACGTCATCTGGGTAGCTGCCAGAGCTGGAAAATTCCCAGGCCTACAAGTGGACGGGCAGTTAGGAGAAAAAGAAGGATAGAAGAAGATATGGGAATATTATTCCCAGCTCACTCTAACAAACACGAAGACACACTTTAAGAAGGTTAATGATGCTTTTGTCTTCCCTATAATCATTAAGTTGACTGGAGATGCAGGATACCAGATTAGCACCGAGGCTATGGATATCATCTAGGAGTGGGCATGGTGGTTCATCCAGAACCCACATTCCACTTACATCAAAGTTAGTGGATTCACAGGGAGTCCAATGTTGTTGCCTCGTTATTGCAATGATAGGGTCATCTTGTTGGAATATGTAAGACAACTTGTAGGCCTCCAATCACTCTTGTCATCAAAGCATAAGACAAGAATTGATTTCTCAGTGTCCATTGGGTACTTTGCCTGCTCTAAAATACAAGTGACGAAATTGGCCGAGCAAGAGCTTCAGGATTTGAACCTGAAAGAATATAATCATACTAGGGAATTTTATCATCCCTATGGGGAACTTAAGTAAGCTATGCCTAAGGCATATGAGGGGCATAGGCCCAGCTTGGAAGACTTTTGGGCCAATTTGCAGGATAGCTTTGAAGTCAGGGAGAAGAATTATAGTAGGTTGTCTGTACCACAGGTTAGAGACTTTAGCATCGAGACTAACCTCCCTAAACACCTGAGAGATGATGGAGAGTTACTTGATCCAATTTATAAAGAATCGGGGATAGACAAGAGGCCCCTCTCCCCAATGAAATGGTCCACAACTGAAGATATAGACATAGAGAAGGTCTCCCAAGTAGTCATCAACAAGATTAAGCAATGGTTAAGCTAGAGGGTCAGACCCAGTGCATCAAAGACAAATCATAAGGGATCCACCTCAGGGGTGCCATAGTCAAGAGGTCATAAGGAATATGCATGAAAGACAAGGTCAACTTCAAGACAAAATACCTCCACTGACCCAGGAGAGGAAGACAAGCCTCAAGAAAGCACTGAGGACTTGTAGAGGAAACTCCAAGAAAAGATGGAGTCTAAATTACTAAAGAAGGTTGCAGACCTAGGAGTGACTGATGGGCTAGGAGCAGTTCCACATGCTAGAGTTCTTCCACCAAGGACTGCTATAGGCCACACAGAAGAAGAAGGTACTCAAGAACAAGAAGAGAACCTAGAAGGCAACGAGGAGGTACCTACTTAGCCACCCTCCACAGATACAACAAGTCTTCTAGGTACCGCTCCTTTGGCACCACCATTTGTTAATGTACCTACAGGGCAGCCCGAAGTGCAAGGTTTTACACCCAATACCGAGAAAGTGAGTATTAGAAATGTTGAGTCTGACTCTGACCAAGAGGAAGAGGACTTTGACCAACAACAACCTCTAGGTAGTGACCAAGAAGGAGGTGAAGCAAAAGATATCCTGAATGAAAGATTGATTCTAACGCCTCAAGACCAAGAGGATTTGCTTAAGGATATAGAAGCCAGGCAGACAGAGATGGAGCTAGGTGAGGAAGAAATGGCTTTCAATCAGGAGGTCAGTGGTAAGCTAGGAGAGTTACATAAACAACAAGCTCTCCAAGCTGCTCTCCAGGTTAACTTAGCCCACCAAGTTTCATCATTCCAACATCTTGGCCAAATGGAAGCTAAGGCAGATGAGAAAATAGAGGAGTAGGAAGAGGTGCATGTTATAACTGCTGAGATTGTCTCACATCAGGGTGACAAAGCGGAGGATATACCAGAATGGTTAGAGTTTACCTTTGGAAAGAAAAGAGAAAAGAAGAGCTTCCCAAGGTTACTCTACAACAAGCAATCACCGAGGAACCGCCAAAGATTAAGAAGTTAAAGACGATTCACCACCTATCAGAAACTAGTTCTAGTGAAGTGATTGCAGATGTGGCAGTTCCATCATAGGCCGAAGGACAGGCTTTTCCTAAATACCATGTATCACAGGTAAACCTAGGTACGCAGACCAAGTGGGGAGAATTAGATACCTTGTAGCCAACCACGAGTGTTGTCAGAGGGCGCATGGAAAAGGAGCATAGTTCAAATATAGAACTTAAACCATAGCTTGGACAGTATAAACATCTCTTGGTAGAAATGTGTAAGCCTTTGGACTCCTGTAAGATGGATGACTTTCCTTCAACCTCATCACTGCCAGAAGGCGAGGTAAAGGCACTATTGGAGGTGAGACGAGTAGTTGCGGCCACCAAATCTTGGGCTCAAGTAAATGCAAGCAAGATTAGATTATTCTTATAGTATACAATGAAAATATACTGCAAGGCGGTATAGGTGGGAGGAGCTATGGTAACATGCTCCACTCAATGGGAGCAGAAAGAGAACACCTTTAATAAGCAACTCTGAATTTTGAAAAGGATACTATGCTTAGGGAAGGAGCTGATAGTGCAAGAGGACCTTTTAGGAGGGGATAGTTGTGAGAATCTCCAATCCTACATATACATTCTGGAGTTGAAAGTAGAAATGTATCAGCAGTATATCAAGGAAATTACTAATATTCGGGATCCTCTCCTCAGAGAGATTTTATCGTATGAGAATTTTGTGACAAATGTATTGGGGCCTTTTGGCATCAGAATAGTCGATACTCGAGTAATGGACCAGCAGCAAGTTTTGAATCAATGAGATGCATATGAAGCACAAAACCTAGGACCTGCTGCCCAGTTTGATGCCGCCCTTATGGATAAATACACACATTTGATTACTTAGTGTCAAGAGGTGGCAAATATGGTGAAGGAGTTAGAGGAATAGGGAACACATGTAGGTGAGGCTTTGAAGAAATATAAATTTAGTATCAAGCATGTGGTCAATCCGCCAGCCCAAGCAGTTGCATGTATAATTGAAAATTATAAGGCTTTTTCCAAGAAATAAAGGATATTCCCAGAATTGCTAAAGATAGCAAAGCTTTTTTTCTAAAAACTGCTCCTCCTACTCAAGTCCCAATTTTGAAAGAAATCCTGCATGATTACAAAAATGTGGCTCACCTAGCAGGGTCTTCGTAATGCTCATGCAATGTTGGTTTTGTAGTTGTTAAGTGGAGTGTCCAGGCAGAAACTTGCAAGTTAACTGCGACTCCTTTTTCTTAGTTCTTAATTTATGGTAGAATTATTTCCTAAATAATAGGGTGAAAGAACTTCTATAAATTGAGAAGTTGAATTCATTTGTAAGGGTCCACAAATTGATTATTTGAGGTCCAATTAGAGATTTTAGTGTATTTTTCAGATTGTTAAGAAGTTTGACTTATTTCTATTATACATTCATGGAGATTAATATGAAAAGCAGCTCGTAGATTGCCTGATCTACTTTATATTCTATGAAATTGTTCTGTATAATCTAGTAACGTCTATTATTTAGAGTTAGCAATGTGGTTTAATATTTTTGTCTATCACTTTATGAATCATATTGTGCATGACAATGGTGTATGAGAATTATTGCGATAGGCCATATTATTAATGATTTTTATTTCCATAGGCTTGTAAAATTGATGATTTTGCAGGTTTGTTGGAGGTTCATTGTTGAATGCTAACTTGGATAATATTTGATAATTGCTTGGATTGCAGGGAATTAATTGGATAATTCATTAGGTTGTCATTATATTGGTCCTTATTGTTACTTTCTTGTTTCCCTTACGCTTCGTATTTTATTTTTCCAGAGAGTCTTAAATTGCAAAAAATACAAAAAAAAAAGAAGTACAATTGCTCATAAACCAGTGGGATTTAGTTTTAACCAACAGGCCCCTTTAGAGGTATAACTACATCGGCCATTGAGCTATCCATCACCATCGAGACCCGACTACAGAGACCTTGGGGTAGTGAGTTCTTCCAAACCTGTTACTTTTTAGGAGAGGTGGTGAGTGTTTGCATAAACTACCTGATTGTTGGTGAGTGTGTCAAAACATGCGTCAACAAGTTGTAGCACTTCATTGTGGAGAAATATGACCCCCTTTTTGATCCACTAGATCTTCCTCTACTAGAGTTTCTAGATCCCCTTCTTCTATAGCTCCTCTTGCTATTGGAATCCCCACTTTGCTCTACCAACTTGGATTCCCTTTGGGATATTTGGTCTACACCTCTTCCACCATATCTACCTCTATGACCTCTACCATATCTTCCCCTACCTCTACCTCTATTACTTTGCTCTTGTTTCTTTTTACTCTTCTCTTCCACCTTGAGTGCCAATTGATAGAACTTGTGGATAATACTAGGACACAACAAGCCTAACTCTTCTTGGATATTCTATCTTAAACTATTCAAGTACCGGGAAACCTTGATGCTTTCATCTTCTACCACCTTGGATCTCAAACACAACTTCTGAAATTCTTCAGTGTAGATGCTCACATCTAGTTCTCTTTGTCTCAAATTTTGCTCCTTTTATGGATTTGAATTTCATAGTCTTCAGGGATATAGGCTTCTCTCACCTTGGCTAACATTCCTTTCCAAGTGGCAATTGGGTTCTTACCCTCCTTTTGCCTCTCCTCTTGGATGAACTTCCACCAAGTCAAGGCTGCTTCTCTCAATCTAGATTTGCCTACCTTCACCTTTTGGGCTTCACTAACTCCATCACACTCAAAGTGGTTCTCTAACCCTTCAATCCACTCCATAACCACTATTGGTTCCATTTTTCCACAAAAAAGTGGCACTCCTTCTAGGGACTTACCCCCTAAGGCTCTGATGGTTCTAAGGAAAGGTTCTTCTGGCAAAATAGGATTTGGTTGAGGTGTGCCATCCTCCTCTACCACTTCTTTACCCTTTTCTTCATTGACTTTGATAGTCACCTTCTTGGTTTTGTCTTCTACTTCACCTAGTTTATTCTCCAATCGTTGCAAATTTTCCCTGAGGAGCCTATTCTCTTCCTTTTGGTCTTCTACCCTTTTGGCTAACTCTGCAATAGTCACCATTTTGAAACTATTTTCACCCACTGATTCAATCTTTGACATCAACTAGTTCCTTCCCAAGTCTTATTGGGCTCTCATACCACTTTGATAGGGAGATTATCACAAATGAGTTGCTAACTGGTTTGAAGGTTAGGAAAAGATGATGTTGTGGGGTCCCTTGTTTTTTTATGCCCTTCTCTCCTTGTGAGTCAACATCAACACCTAAACTCCTTTAGAGAACTCTCTACCAATTAGATTGCTCCAATTATTCAACCAAAGTTAGAACTCACATGAGTAAGTCCAACCACCAATGTGTCTAATTCCTTACCCTTCACTTGCAGGGGATTAGGAGGGGTCTGAGACGGTTTTTCAACTCCCTTCACGTGGTTTGAGATTTTTTTCCCTTTCATTTCCTTATCACCTTCATGATTCCTATATTTTAGGCCTTGTAGCCCTATGAGCCCCTTTTAGCCCTCCTTTCACGGTTTTTTCTCATTTGCTCTAAAAACTTCCAAAGGACCCTCTAGAAGCTTTGGTGATTTGAATACCCATTTGGACACTCTTCAAGATTGATGAGGTGGTCTGGTATGTCCATACAAGTACGACCCCCAAAATGGCACTTTTCAAGGGTTTAAGGTTCATATGCTCTCAACAATGGGTTTTATAGGACTCCACACCCTGCCAAACCTCCACACTCACACTAAGGCTCTGCAAGACAACCATCTTCCATGCCAATCACTTGGCTCAATCAAAATAATAAAAATAGCAGTCATGTTCCCTAGTCGAGCTATGGAAGACCTTGCCTAGGACATGATAATAAATTGATCCAAAGCAACTTCTAGGACACAACATTGAGTATTTACACTATACATAGACTCCATTACTTGAATCCTAGAGGCCATTGAGAAAACACAATGGGAATTCAAGTTGGAGTCATTTTTAGGGCCTTAACCCCTTTACTCAGGCTGAGAGCAGTGAAAACAAGAAAGATTTCAAATACACCAACCAAACCTGCACAATGAAATGGCACAAGTACTTTTTAAGAACCACTATAGAATAGACTAAGCATCCATGAAGGTACAGTGTGAAAATCAATCCATCTGGTATGGACTGCAATAAACAAATGAACACTTTTTGTGAAAATCAGGAAATTGCTTGAAGTTGCTTATTGAGGAATTCAATTTTTGGATCTTCCAACTCTTCTATAGCATTTTGAGAGGCCTTATATATTCCCACTCAATAAAAAACAACCACCAATCGGACCTCTAACTACCGATTTGAGCATTTTGTATAAATTGCTCACATTGTTGCAAAATGTTGTCAAGCAAACATGACAACTTTTGCACATCTTCACACTCTTGACCCCCTAGGATGGTTTCCTAACATCAAATAAACATTTTCAAAAGCCCTATGAGGCCTTACAAGGAGTTTTACAAAATTTTGTTATATGATGCCATTTGAGGCTTACAAAGGCACATAGGCCAAAACTGAGTAAATAAGCTAAGATCAATGACAAACAAACTACAAAAAAAAATCAAGCACATTTTTGGACTCTTCAATAGTCCTTTATTCAATCATTGACCCAATGAGGATCATTCACTCCAAAATTTGAAAGTTCATCAAGAAACCTCAGGTGCTCCTGCACCACAATGCCACTCAACCATGTGGAACCCTTAGGTACACCCTACCATTCTTGTGGAGATAGTCATATGGCTCAAATTGTATACAATGCAAGAAAGGGATACACTAGACTCACACACATGCCATACACATAACACATATGGAACATCGAGTCATAGAAGAATGCAATGCAATATCATTGATAAAAAATATATCAAGGGATGAATCCAAATAGGGTATCTACTAAAGACTACACAAGCATTAGATTCTAGATTGTAGTGGAAGGAGCATTATCATATGTGCTCAAGAGGACACACCATATATATTCAAGCATTATCTCATATGAATGAGAATGACGATCATGCAAGTCCCAACACTACATGAATGAGCATGTCTCTCTAGAAAATTCCTAGTGCTCCATGTGTGGGAATTTCCTCTCAAAACACCCATGGCCTTGTGATAGTGCTCATCGCAAGCTTGAGGAATCCAATGATCTTATTAGTGTTTACTGAAGTTTATTATTAAGTTATCACTTGATCAAGACTTCCCAACATGATTTCTTGTGTGCCACTACGGGCCGGGTTTGCATTGGAAGACACTCCCTAGACTTACTCTAGGACCTAACACTAGGATCAAGTCAAAACTAAATGCAAGACATTATGATTACATCAATTTACTTCAATAAAATATGTCATTTTCATACATAAGCATGGTACACTCTTTTGATCATAAAACCAAGAGAACATATCTAAATTTATTCCATATCTCACATATATTGTCATTATTCCACATTATTATCATCATGAAACTATCAAATTCCACTTTTCATAAATTTCAAATTTTGTTCAAAAACTTGTCCAAGAGGACATCCACCATTGATGGACCTCCAAAACAACTCAAATTAAAAAAATCCATACATAAAAAATATGAAAAAACCCATTAGTTCTTATCAACCTAACATCACAAAAATGCTCTCGAATTGCCATTTCAACAATCCAATAAAAATTGGAAATCATATCCCCATATATTCCAAAATTTAAATCATACAATTTATATAAACACTCAAATGACAAAATCTAAATTAGAGAGATGCTTAAAGCATTCAAAAAATCATTGAAAACAAAATAGAAAAATTTTAATTGAGAAACAAAGGAGAAAAATTCCTACCTCAAACTTGGTGAGAACTTCAAAATTGAAATGCACATCCAACACATCAAAAGAGGAAGAGATTTTTGGATAGCCGATAGAATCCATCAAGACTAATCATTTAAGCCAATACCCATAAATTTATTGAAGTGAATCTCCCACAATAAACAATTCAAATTTAGAATTTAGGGTTTTTGAGAGAACATGAGAGTAAAAATGACTAAGTGTTGGAAAAAGGCACCAATAACATAATATAAACTCACTTTTTGAGGAAATAAAAATAATATTAAATCCAGTTAAAAATTAAATATTAAGTAAACTCCAAAATGACCCCAATAAATTATAATTAAAAATCATTAAATCAAATACAAATAAGACATATTTTGCAATTCAATATTAAATTAACTTAATGGTATTAAAATATCATTAATATATGCATTAAAATGATGACAATTTACAAATGACTGAGTATGTTCAAACAATTATTAGAGGTCTTACACAAATATGCATTAGGGTAACTAGACATTATAGAAATGATAATCAGGGGTGTAAAACACATGCAATTAGGAAAATCATCCAAATTAAAAATGATGGCTATGTTGAACCCAAGGTGGGACTAAGAGGGGGGGGTGAATCAGTCTAAACCAAAATTAATGCATCACATAAACAATTAATCAACACCAAGATTTTCTATGAGGAAAACCCAAACAGGGAAAAACCACGGTGAACACCTGCCCACAAAATATATCCACTATATATATATCAGACTACAATGAAGGAGCTCACTTCTCTAGACTTGTGGACCAAGGCTAACTGCTCTTGGGGCAAGATACAAAAATGACTTACAAATGTGATGCTAACTACAATAGGGCAAGATACAACAAATTGATTTGAAAAGAAGGATCTCCTGATCATGAAGCTGTCCTTGAACTCTACATCAAGCAACCAACATCAACTCACATAACTCTAATCCCATCTATCAACACATAGTCTCATATCTTTGTCATAGTCTTAAACAACTTGCATACCATTCGAACATAACTCTTCTTCTCTTCTCTTCATCAAGTTTCATTGACTATCTCCACATCACACTCTCTCATTCATACTTGCTCACACAACTCAATCACATACATTCTTTATATACAAGATAGATCATCAAAGATTGAACCAAGTCGGCCTAAAACAAAAATACACCTTATGGACCAAAAATACTTACACTAATCCACTCCAAGAGAAAGAGGGGATCAAAACACATCTTCCTAAGTCCAATCCACAAATCTGCAAATATTAGAACAAAAACCACAACATTCCAACATGTAATGCATCCATATAGACAATTAATAGGCCAAAACATATTCTCCATTGCAAATAACTCTTATTTGGATCTCCATATGCTACAGTGAGACCCATAACACATCGAGTTACCTTCCACAAATCATATTTCTGGACCAAAAAGGTAGGATTAACATAGAATATCATGACCAACAATGAAATATACCATGACATTCAGAGAACACAAAGATATTTTCGGACCACAAAACTAACATAGCCATAATGCCAAAATCATAACCAAAGAAGGTAACAACACCAAGTAATATCAACAACACTTCTTGGATTCGAACACTTCCAGAACAACCAATATAATAACTACAACACCAATATAGAAAGATATATTTGCACCATAGAATGTTTAGACCAAAAAGTTTGACATCAATGACAATCACAACAACACATAATTCCAATAGGCTAGGGTTGTGTGACAAAAATGCCTAGTGTTATATCTCCTATAACATAGAGATGTGGGAATGCTTAGACCTGTGGAGCCAGGTGGAGAAAATGTTGTATGCTTGCATCAACCAAACCATGATAAATATCCATGCATATACATATATTACAATATAACTCAAAACACTAAAATCATTCCCTAATTGGTGTCACATTACAACCTGTTTAGTAATATAATATCATATAACATCATGTCATATCATCATCTTATCATCACACATATATGATCATCATTGAATCTATGAGTTTAACCAGCTATCAAAATCAACAATGATATCTAGACTGTCAATAGAATATAAGTGTAATCAGGACACACCACATGGATGCCAATACAAAAGAATAATATACACACATTGAAAGTATATCATATATAGAGTCAACCTTGCATCAAAATAAAGCATTGGCATAATGCAAAAATATGAGACATTACGTTCTCCCTCCAAGGACTATAGGCTTATCCTGGAATCATACAAAAGATAAGGTACAACTCTCTCAATCATGTAGGATCCTCCCAAGTAGTTGAAGTCTCATCATTTGGGTCCCATTGGACCCTTACCTGCTCCATGTCTCAACCCTTGAGGGTTAGCCTTCGATATTGAAGGATGCACATAGGATCCAAAGAAAGTTTCTCATCTTCAACCTATAAAGTACTCCAATAAAGAGCATGTGTCACATAGGGAATATATTGTTTGAGCATTGAAATATGGAAAACATTGTGGATGCAAGATATGCTAGTTGATTAGGCAAGGCAGTAGGAAATAGGACCAATCCTCTCAAAAATCTAAAAAGGTCCAACAAAACATTGTGCCAACTTAAAGCCTTTCCTATAATGGTTGGGTCTCTTCCTAGGATGCACTATCAAGAATACATGATCACCTTAAAAAAAATGGTGATCTAACCTATGGGCATTGACATACTTCTTCTGTCAGCCCTGAGCTACAATCAAATGCTCTCTAATTTGAACTATCTGCTACTTAGGGTTTACTTTAGTGGTGAATATTTCACATCAACGACTTGGAAAATGGCGAATATATTATACTGATCGGGGGTGGCCATGTCGCCCAAAATTTATAAATATTCGTCAAATGTACGGCTCAATTGCCCATTGATTTATGTAATTAAGTGTATATCTATCAAAATTTTGCCAATATAATCTATGTTGTCCACATGGTAAATTCAATATTTTCACCTACACCTTCTGAGGTTGTCTTAATAGATGGTCATAATTCGCCAATAGCCATATAAAGATTTATTGGCCAAGAGAACCCAATTTGCCTACCATTTTGTGGAAGTGTGTCTCAATTCACCCCAATTTTTGCCAACTCTATTATAATTGCCAATTAATTAGACGGCCTGTAATCGCCTCAAAAATTACATAAGACATGTTATAGTAAAGCGTGATTCGCCAAATATTTGCATATCATATAAAATTCCCCTTGAATTCACCAAATAAGGATTGTTATAAATACAATCAAAGATCATATTTATCTCTACACAATTTGGTCAGTTCCGAGCTCTCAATTCGGATCACTAGCAAAGTTTCAAACCAAGAGCAACCATTGTTGTTGACTGCATTGGTGACTGCTAGTGACCTGAAGGTAAGTGATCATATTTTTGAAGTATTATAATATTATTCTAAATTCATCTCTATCTGTTTGCACTGTTTATTTCATTATGTATTTCTCTCAGGAAACTTACCCAAAAATTTAAATTTGAAACGACTTTCTTGCACCCCCGAATCTGGATTCTAATTTCTGAATCTCCCTGGTTAACTAGTTACTCCAAAGTCCAATCTCCCTTAATTTCAATAGCTTCCTCAATCTCCCTTAATTTCAATAGCTTCCTCAAGGGGAAACACCGTGGTTAAAATTCATTTCTTTTTCTTTCTTTCTTTTATTAAAAATATTTTTTTTATTCATTTATTAAAACTTTTCATTCCTAACAGTGCTCACACGTGTCTCTAAGTCTATTCTGAGGACTTTCTGAAGAAACTTGTGCCCTTCACAACTTCAGCCCAGAATAGAGATTATGTCGTCCATTAAAATTAATTAAGTATAGACTTAGAGTTAATTAAGTATACAATTTATAATAGTTAATTAATTATTAGACAATTCTCATACATGTCTCTATTATGGTGACTTTTTGAAGAAAACTTTGTCCTTCAGAACTTCGGGCCGAAATAGAGCTTATGTTGTTGATCTGCGATCATCCAACGATCATTAAGTTGATTGATTAATTTAATATTTAAATTAAACTAATGAATAAATTTATAAATAATAATATATAATAAATATTAAAATTAATGATTTTTATATTTTACCTCATCGTGCTCTTCCTTTGATATCAACAGTCCAAATCTTTGCGCGGTTGCGCATTTAGATCAAGGTTCTCATTCACCTTAACTTTGTAGCCTCACCACACACATGGCACATGGGCCCTGCTGACATTAGACTCTTCTTAAGTGGACCAATAATATTATGCATGTTGGAGTTCAAAGGAAACCTCAGAAAGGGTTGGCCCAATCTATCCTCCTCGTTAATAAAGTATACAATTTATAATAGTTAATTAGACAATGCTCAGACCTATCTCTATTCAGACAACTTTTTGAAGAAACCTTTGTCCTTCAGAACTTCAGGCTAAAATAGAGCTTATGTCATTGATTTGTGATCATCCAATGATATTAAGTTGATTCATTCATTAATTATAGATTTATAGTTAACTAGCACTTGCAACTCATTATATGGATAGCTGAAAGAAAATTGAAGATAAAATTTAATGTAGTTTAATATTACAAGTAATAAATTAATCTAGTATTTAAATCCAAGTAATGAATAAATTTAAAATCAAAAAGTGCCTCATTTGCACTTATAGAGGTGGAATTAATGTCGAATCGTGTAGATTGATTGTAGAACAAAGCTTGGACAACACATTGAGGGTAGAGCATTGATGATATTGGCTCTTGATGACAGAGTAGGACGTGAGGAGTATTGATTATTTATTCATTTCTGGTGGCCATTTCTATTAAACATGTTTAAGATTTCTTTGAGAGAGAGTGTTGCAGAGAGTAGGGGCTAATATTGAATTGAAGGGGTGTTGGCACTGTTGTAGAGGGAACATGGAAGCCAGTTTCACATTCAAAATGAAGAAGAAATTGGTGCCCTTCATGGGAAAAGTGTCGGATAAGAGATTGAAGGGCCTATTCTTGTTCAATGATGAAAGGCCCGTGGATGTAGTGAAGCTCTTGCTGGGAGAGGAGATTGTCCATATAAGTCACAGATACATGACTAATATAAAAATCTATTCCCATATTGCTGCATGGGGATTAGAATTTGAAGAATATGCAGACAAGGTGAAGAGGGCCTTGCAAACTTTAATTGTGGCAATATACCTGGCAGGGATGGATTCAATTTGGGAGTGGGTTATTCCGGGAGTGGGTTTCATCATTTCTAAAGGGTCGATGGAGCCTACAAATCCACTACCCTTTGTTCACTAGTGAAAGGATGAGATGAAGGCGAGATGGAGAGAGATCACAAGAAGAGGATGGGAGGTGTTCAAAAATTTTACAAGACTAATGCGGATAGATGATGTCCTCCAAGCGACACACAAAGTGGTAAGGGTGGAGGTTGGTCGAGACCTGAGGCTGAGGGCTCGCACAGAGGAGGTGATGAGAAAGCTGGCAAAGTTCAAGGATGATCTAGAATACAACAACTAAATGTTTAGTATTTTTTCTTAGTATGTTCTTGTAATAGGCCATTGAAAGGGAATGCATATTTTGATATACTATATTTTGTTAAACTTTTAAACTGTAATATGTTTTAATACTTCTCTATCGTAATTATATTTTAGAAATGATGCAGTCAGGGGTGTTAGGGTTTGTTTTAGAGTTGGCTTTGGTGGTGGGGGGTATAGATAGATGGATTGGATGGAGTTTATTTCATGACTCCAATCTTTTTGTAATCTTTTTTGAAGCTTCAAATCAAAAAAATATCATACTACCTACTAGTAGGTCTAGAAAGTGATAATCTGATAAACCCTAACAGTAAATAGTTGCACAAGGCCAACACCCATTATATTATATTCCCCCAAAATAATGAAAGATTCGTCAAAATAAATCATTTAAACATTTTTTTTTTGATAAGTGAATAGTTGGGTACGGCCAACACCCATTATATTAAGATTAAAAAAAAAGATACAACAATATTTGGCTTGTAGTTGAACATACATTCTCGGTAGCATTACCAATGATCACCCATAACAACCCATAACCCACAATATAAAATTTAAGCATCAAAACAAAACAAAGCATTTGCACCATACTTCAGGGCTAGGAGACATTCTCAGTCCTCCTTGCCACCTCCATAGCTTCACATTCCTCCTTGACTTTCTTAGCTTGTAAGATGAGTGGGCAATCCTATCCACAGTTAGCATGAGCTTCGCCTGCGGCAATTTTCTCCACACCATGTATGTCATCCTCAATCTATTTCTCTCCACTCCCCAACTCTAGCGCCCCTACAATCTCTGCCACATCCTCCTCATCAATTTCATCTTCATCTACCAATCCTTCATTATTCAAGTAGACCCAATGTGAATCATTCTCCTTGGGTTCCCTGATTTTGGCTACATACATGAGGAAATTGATAATACATAGTATATCACTCCTTAGTGCCTGCAACAACTGCACACCTTGTGTTTGCACAATTGGAAATTTAAAAACCCTTCCAATGTAATAGTTTTGTGGGAGGGGAATGAGGAGGTTCTCATCCACATTGTCGATGACCACATCAATGTCATGCAAATATGCATGCTTGAACACCATCTAGGTGAGTTTTTTTTCCCACTGCTTGGAAACCCTGACATATAACAACATGGCAAGAAAAAAGGCTGAAATGTTTGAACTGGCCCTATGTTTGTGATACACCATCAAAAAATCCAACCCTAGCACTGTCTCGACTGCATGCATTAAGTACAGGTGGTCATTCACCAATTCCCCCCCTAACCATTTATCCATGACTTCACCTACAAACATTTCTCGTGGTTTCATTGCCCTGAGCATAATGGGCCTATCCATCACTCCCACCTCAGTGTTTCCAACTAGAACATGTAATGTGAAAATATGGCAATACCCCAATGCCCAATTTAAAGGCATTCGATCAACTTTAGCATAAATGTATCATTAAATGCACAATTACCATAAGTTTCCTTGCACGATATATATTAATAGTATGTATATCTTCTTTTTTTATTTTTCTAATTTTTGATACAAGTACATAAACCCACAAACAAAATTTCACTTTCACAAGAGATTTGCAAATACAAATAACAAAACCATTGATATTATTATTCATGTGAGATCAAGAAGTGCATTCTAGAGACTATATTTGTAGTAATTGTCATCACAGATCATAAACTAATTAATATTGCTAAAGGCGTATATACATTCTTCACTATGGAAGACTCCACATTCTAACTTAGACACTACTACTATACCCTTTTCCAAAGAGAGAAAGATTCCCTCCAAAAAAATCTCTTAATTACAACCTTGGAATTCTTTTTATAAGAGTAAGGAATGCAAAAAACTTCAGGTTGTATACAACTTCCATGCTCTCATTTGACATATGTTTGTTTTATACTCATGGAAATGAAATATTCCCAATATGAAACCTAAAATAGAATAGGATAACTTATCAAACCATATGACTAAAACTATCATGAAACTATCATGGACCACGGTGAAGAATAAAATACTATTGAAATTCAACTACTTGAACCATGCCACCATCGCATTGCTGATAAATTTATGGATGCAAGATTCTAACTATAAAAACTAGAGGAAGAGTTTTATGGATGCAAGATTCTAGCTATAAAAACTAGTGGATGAGCTTCAGAGATGGGTATTGTAATCATAATAGGGTTCCAAATTTAGTTATCAATTTTAACTAAACAAGCTCTTTTCTAGAGCCGACTCTTCCCTATCCTCATTGTTCTCCTCCCCTCTCCCTCTCTCTCTCTTAGGCTTCAAGAGACAAGGGGTTGAATGTAGGAAACCAGGAAAAGGCCATCTACAGCTATAGATGGCCTTTGAAAATCCCTTTAGCTACCTCCTCTGATTTGAAAGTCCCTTTAGCTACAAAGCAATTTGTTGTGCTTCTATAAACACACCCTTCTTGAAATATTATCCACCCAGTGTCATTAAACCTATATCTTATGAACACACAGGAAACATCTACATCTGGGCATTCCATTTCTGATGCTATTCTTGAACAAGTGTAGAGGGAAATATTTATAATGCTCCTTGATCAACTCATCTTCTACTAATTTATGAAAAACCTCAAAGCTCTAAATTTAGAAGTTTTAAATATTCCTTTTCACCTTTTTGCCTTTCCAAAGAATCAGAACTCTTCATGCTGGCATGCAACTCTTCATGCCACCTAATGAAAGGTTCAAAACTCATTAGTCTGCTATAATCATTTAACCGCCAATTCAATATTTTCTTCAAGAACAAGCTAACATAAGTACCCATGCAACTCTTCATCAAAATAACAAGCATAAAGTCCTCTGACAAGAGGAGTGTTTTCTAGGTGAAAATATTACTTAGAATCTAAGATGAAGATTTTGTACATGCTAAAAAGTATGTTTCTAATTTCAATGGATATGCAGTAGACTTTCTATATGGGTTATTTTCCCAAAAAACTGTGAAAGATGTGCCTTAATTATTCTACATTTAATTGGACTTTGATTTTAATGTTTTCTAAAATAAAGGAAATTGCACTTTGATTCTGATGTATTTCTGAAATAGATCTCAGATTCGAATATGAGATCAGGAATGCAAACCTAAGCAGTAGATAATTTCATAATAGTGAGTCACTTGAGCATTAATGCCTAGTGTTAACACAACTTCATGTGTAGTTGCACAGATTATTCTTATAGATCCATTATATTACTCTGGACTTACAGTAACTTGCAAATAGAATGCAATTCCTTCCTTTAAGGAAATCCACATTCAAACTACATAGTCAAACATTGACAGTGAAATTTCCAATACAAATCAAAATATCCTTAATATTATGATTCACCATTCATGTAATATGAAATATCTGAAAGTATAAATGAAGACAATGTGGGAAACAATAATAAATATAGTAGTCTATTGATGAACTAATTGAAAAACTACTAAAAGAAAGTGTGCATTCTTTCACCATGAAACCATCCTACACACTAGACAAGACAAAGCCCCATTTCTAGTTCTAGTCTCCCCAAAGAAGAGAAAATTACAAAATCCTTCTTTATGGCCTTGATATTCCTTTTATAATTATAAGGAATGCAACAAGATACCAACCTTTTACAAGAATGTGTAACATGTATTGCAATGTCCTTGTTATCACTGTTTAAGAAATGGGTTTTCTTTTCCCATAATTGGCTAAGTTTTTGAAATTTTGAGTTAGGTATGCTATTAACTGCTTCAAGTCTATGTTAGGTCTTTAAGGTTTTAAGATTTTAGTTTTAATTGCTCAAGTGTTTGATCAAAACCCTCTGGTTTCTATTCCTACGTTACTTTAATTCACTTAAGTAATGGGTCTTGGGGTCGTATGAAGTGTTCTCCCTTGTCATTTACCTAGGCGGTCGTTAAATAATCGTAAAAAAAATCATGCCTTATGTCTTTTTCCTTTTAATGTTGTTAGGCCCAGTAAGTGTCACGCAACTTCTAGATGAATCTATGACTTTCACTATTTCGTTAGGCAAAGTTGCAGGTGTATTGCAATGTCCTTGTTATCACTGTTTAAGAAATGGGTTTTCTTTTCCCATAATTGGCTAAGTTTTTGAAATTTTGAGTTAGGTATGCTATTAACTGCTTCAAGTCTATGTTAGGTCTTTAAGGTTTTAAGATTTTAGTTTTAATTGCTCAAGTGTTTGATCAAAACCCTCTGGTTTCTATTCCTACGTTACTTTAATTCACTTAAGTAATGGGTCTTGGGGTCGTATGAAGTGTTCTCCCTTGTCATTTACCTAGGCGGTCGTTAAATAATCGTAAAAAAAATCATGCCTTATGTCTTTTTCCTTTTAATGTTGTTAGGCCCAGTAAGTGTCACGCAACTTCTAGATGAATCTATGACTTTCACTATTTCGTTAGGCAAAGTTGCAGGTGTTTTAAGCTATGCGAAATAGTGAAAGGAAAAAGCATGCTCAACTGTGTGCATTTGGTCTGGTTTAATGAGACTCCATCTCGCTCAAGATCTAATGGCTGGTATTGATTCACAGCCAAAAGTAGCGAGTGAATTACTTTTCGTGAAATGGTGAAAAGGCTTGGCGGGACCCAACGGTGAAGACTTTTCAAATAGCTAAAAGGTGATCAAGTTCAAGAGAAATTGATTGTTCACGTTGTTTCGTGGCTGATAGATGCTCAAGTGTTATGCCCTGCGAAGCAACGAAAGGTTTTTTGGCCTGAGCAAAAGAGGTTCATAAGAGGCATAACAGATGTGAAGGTTCCCAAAGATCTAACGGCTAGCACAATTTCACAGGAGAGAGATGCTCGAAAGATAGCTTTCACGAAATAGTGAAATGACATGGCATTCTAGGCAAGTAGTCCAGTTGGTTGAGATGGCAAGTAAGATAATGACACATGGCCGAAAATCAAAGTGGTCAGTGAATCGGATTTAAGGATTAAAAGGTGGGTCCAAGAAGATGAGTCATGCTATGGGATAAAAAGTGACTTGGTAGATACAAGTGGCAAGGATGAGGTGGATCCTGATGTTTTCTCAGCAAGTAGAAAGTTGACATGTCAGTTCGGGAATGACTAGACACCAGGTGGATAATGCTGAGTCAGATAACCCACGTCTGCCGGATTCAAGTAGGTTGTTAAGCATCGAACAAGTTTGATATAATCTAACGGTCCGCGTGTGTTCGCGAGGGTAAGATGTTTGTGTTTTAAAGCCTACGAAATGGTGAAAGGAAAAGGTGGGCTCATAGAGAAGATAAAGCATAAAGGTAAAAAAGGATCAACTCTATTTTGATCCAAGGGTTCTTGTTGTTTCGTGGTTGCAAATTAACTGAGGATTAAGGCCTGTGAAATGGCGAAAGAGAAAGAGAGTTTCTTCCCAGCATGACGTGGAATGAGAGCTATTACTTCTTGTGAGGATTGATGGTGATGTGTCAATTGACATGTAGTTTCAAAAGGTAATTCAGGGCCCGCCAAGGTGTAACCGATGATTATATGGGAAGTAAGACATGTGATCGACTCTGAACTAAACCCGAGGAGTTTTCTAGGGCTAATGACCAAGCGCCATGTGCCATTTGTTAACTGGTGAATAAGTGGGGTAAGTAATAAAGGTCTCACTTAAAAGATGGTCATCTCAAGATTGATCCAACGCTTCTCATTGTTTCATGGCCCGAAGATGCAAGCAGATTAAACCCTGTGAAATAGCGAAAAACCGTTAGCCATCAAGAAGAGGCGCGGTTAGTGAAAAAGTTGACGGTCTCGGTAGGATTTAAAAGCTGGGCTATTAGAGTTCCATCTAATGCTTAGCGTAGCTTCACAAAAGGAAAGTGCTCGAGGGATAAAGCTTGTGAAATGGCGAAAAGAGGTAGCGCCCGATGCAAAGGCAGAGAGGTTAAGACAATGTAAAGACCGATCAAGTCTCATCTGATCAGACGGCTGGCATGATTTCGTTAAGCAAAATTGCTAGGATGTTATGCTCTATGAAATGGCAAAAGAGCAAAAGGGAAAATACACAGGCATGTTGTGACTTATTGGAGCAAAATTTTTGAATTCTTCTATGAATTCAATTCTGAAGGGATGGCCGAAGCATGCAGTATCAATGTCGCAGTTAAGAGCCCGATTACCGTATATGATTTCACATCAATTGAATGAAGGCATCATTTTGAAGAGTAGTTGTAGAAAAGCGGTTGCAGAGAAAATTTCTTCAGTTGCAAAGCAAATTTCTTCAGTTGCAGAGAAAATTTTTTCAAGTAAAAAATAGGTTCTCTTATACTCTTGTTTGGCAATTACTTAACAGTGTGTTTTAATTGAGGTCTTGATTTGTCACAGAACAGTTGGGGGTAATAGTTAAATTGCTTGCATAGTTTTTAAGATGGCACCTAAACGAGAATTCTCAGGAAAGGTTAATTACCAGGAGAGGGCTACCTGTGATGACTTCCTTGAACAGTTGACATTGTCAACTAATGTGGCCGCAAAGGTAAAAGAACTTGTGCCAAGAGCTCCTCGCCTAAAATTAGGAGAAGGATTATATGATAAGGGTAACTGGCTAAGAGACCCTCGATTGGGTTGTCTGGATTGGGATTATTTAAGGTTGGATTTGGCATGAGAAACTCCCTAGCCCCATAGAACAGTATCTGGGAGTTGGATGTAGGCAAATTAGTGGTCCCTAGAGTATTCATGGATGTGGATCTCCTAACTCAGATTGCACACAACTGTGACCCAATTACAAGAAGTGTCAAGGATATAAGTGGGAAAACCCTCATTGAAATAAATAATGAGGAGTTCAGAAATGCTTTTGGGCTTAGTGAATTTACCAATTTTCTAGAGCCTATTAATTTTAAATCACTAGCTCAGGTTTACAGTGTGCAGAGGAACCACCTTAGAAATGGGCCTCTCAAAAGAATTCTTTGTGAAGATAGGCAGGTTAACAGTTTTAGGACCTAACACTGAGGAGCCTTTCTCTTTAAATTTGTTTACCCTTAGGGCCAAAGGAATATATTGGTCACTCTGCCAAATTCTAGGAGAAGATGCTGAGGCAAATATGCCAACTCATTACATGTTAATGATGGCTCAAATTTTGAACCCTTCTTTAGCAGTGACCTTTGATTATGCTTCCTTTATCATTGATGCTATCCATGAAGTATTGATAGGAATAAAGAATGGGAAAGTGGATAGGCCTTTTGGGTGGTACTCCCTACTCATGCATTTGTTTTTATTCAAGGGTGGTGACTATTTTGCAAGTGGGATGGATATTGTGAAAGAGAAAGATGGAGAGAAGATGCCAGTGCACTTATGGAGTACAGTGCTATCATGGGATAGGGAAGATGCAAGCTTCTTAAAGTTTGATAAATGTTTTGCATCTAAGATTAGGACTCTTATCTGTTCAGAGAATCCAAGAGTCCCTAAGGTTCTTTTGGAATTCATTAGGCCAAAAGAGTTTATTGAGAATGTTAAAATTGTCCATAATTGGGGTGATATTTACTTATACCCTGTCTCCACAATTTTCAGAGTATATGGCTTCAAAGGTACTCCATTTTTGTTACCCTATCAGGTCCCTCTTAAAGTGGGAATTGCAGAGATCCTTAGGCAGATTGGTGGTGTGTAGGAGGCAGAGTTAACAGGTAGAGGTAAAGGGACCATTTTCCCTACAGTTACCATAGCACACCAATTTGTGATAATTAAAGGAGGTTGGAAGTGTTTTTAAGATTTCCTTCAACCGTATCATTTGTCAACGACAATATCCCGATGTGCTAACCCTGAAGACTTCTTCAACGACTTGTTCAGAAAGAGGGCAATATGCAGAGGTAGACCCCACCAATTCCAGTTTCCTGAAGACCTCATTAGGAATGAGTTTGATTTAGATGAGCAAGAGCTGAGGAAGGAAAAGTGGGTGGCCTACAAGAAGGCTTTAGACTTTGTACACCAATTGGACGTTAGCTATGACCCTTTGTCTAGCTTTCACCCTTTTGAAGAGAAGATAAAGTTCTTAATTCTTTGCTTTGAAGATGTGATGCAAACATTGAAAGAAAAGAGGGAGGTTGTAATTAAGAACAACCCTGAGAAAGCAATATTGGTTCTAAATAGGTCTACATCTGCCAGAGCAATCCCTCCTGATGATAACATGTTGCACAAGAAGTCCAACTACAGTGTGTTGATACCAACAATAGGGGAGCCCTCTACCTCAAAAGGGAAGAGGAAGATACAGGATGTCATTGACATTCAAGATAGCCCAAAGAAACAAAGAGTGGGAAAAGAAGTACAATCTGATGAACCTTTGTACTCTCCATCTCAATCCCCTATTCATATAGGAGATGAACAGGCAGTAGCTGAGCAACTATTATAGTTAGGCAGCCTTGGAGAGATAGCATACACATATGATGAAGTGGAAGAGGGAATGCCAGAAGAGCCCCTTACTGCTGAAATGAACATCACTGCTAATGAGTTCAAAGGCTAGGAGTGGGACCCCAAGATCAAGCAAGCCAGTGAAGATTTCTTGGCTAATAATAACTTTGTCACATCAGGAGCTTTCATGCAGTTTGTTTGGAAGCAGAACATTGATAAATTTAATTCTAGGTGTGAAAAGAGGAAAGGGGAGCAACCCCACAAAGATCTAGCTATGATAGAGGAAGAGATAAAGCAAGAAATGGTTGATGAGTTTAAAACCATCACTCCTGAGCAAGGAAGAGAAATGGTAGTACAGGCTGGGGTACTCATTCTCCTTGAATGGGACATAGCAGATGCCTTGGTTTTAAAGGTAGTAAGAAAAGAGACCATACCTATGGAGGTAGTCACTTTTAGCAAAGATAATGCTGCACTGGTCATGTGGTCTCTTAAAAGAGATGAAAATAAGAGGAATAAGGACACCCCAGGGTCAAGTTACCTTGGAGGAATGATAGTGAAAAGAGTGTAGAGCACTGGGGTAGTGGAAGCTGCTAGCATTGTGCTAGAAACTGCAAAGTTTAGTGTTGCAGTAGCAAAAAGGGAGGTTAAGGAAAAGGCAGATCTCCAAGTTAAGTTGGAGACAGTTCTAAAAGCTTACAACAATGCCAAGGAAGAGGTAAGAGGTAAGGATAGCATTATTGCCAAGCTACAAAGCCAGTTGGTAGGATAGTACCATCAAGGTGAGTCCTCAACATTAATGATCTCCTCTTCTCCTACAAGACCTCCACCTACCAGCCCCATTATTGAGTTCCCACCATCTCTAGCACCTTCTAGTTCTTAGTTGATTGAGATCACTTCCCATAAATTGGAGAATTTAAAATAGGCTCAAGCCCTATATGCAAAGAAATATGAAGAGAGAGTAAAAGCTACTATTTTAAGTTTTGCTAACATTATAGGGTCTTCACTAATGTACAATAACATGAGTAAGATCTTGGAAATGTGGAATGAGCCAAATGGGGACAAGGCTGTATTAATGCCTATTTTTGATAAATTGAGACCCAAAGAGCAGGATATAGAATTGATTTGTGTATCCTATGATGAAACAAGGGCTGACCCCATTATTAAATCCACTAATGATATAACAAAGGATTTAGTAAAGTTGGCAGAAGGAGTGGATAATGAAGATAGAAAGATCAACTTGTACAAGAAAGAGTACACTAATCAAGTTTTTGAGCTACTCCCAGGAGGTTTTGTTAGCCCAACCCAACTAAAGGACAAACAAATTTGGCTTAAGGAATTGGAAGCCAAATTGTCATCAAGAATAAAAGGAATTGTTAAATCAGAGGATGCCTCCATATTTGTTAAAACAATTGAAGAGATTGAGAAAATCAAATCTCATTATGGTTTCCTGAATTTAGAGGTCAATAAAATGAGGAATTCTTGGAAAAGATTAGCCAAAACAAAAGCAAAAGTAATTAACTTCTCATGGCCCACTAATGAGGTGTATTAGGAATGGACAAGCAAATATGCAGTGCTTGATGTGGAGCAGTTAGAAAATGTTGCAACAGAACAACAAGAGGAAGATGCTGCGGATGTTGAAAGAGACTTGTAACCGCATTTGTAAAAGGTTTTGTAACTTCTTCTTGAGAAGTAATGATTGTAACAAACTCTCCTAGGAAAGTCTGAAGCTTTGTATGCATCCATATTGTTATAAATGGATCCCAAGACTAGTAGAAAAATGATTGCAAAGAATTGTAAGAAAACGCTGCAGAAATTTATCTTGGTTTTTCCAAGTTTTAATGGAGAATATTCAAAGGTTTTTGTAATACTTTTTTGAAGAAAATATCAATATACAGACCATTGGTGTTGAGTTTGAACTTTGTGTTGTCTTCAAATATGTTTGCAGGTGTTTACTGTTTCATTCTGAATAATCTAGGGTTATTTCGTTTGAATAGGGGTTGTAAGGCAACTTTCAGTAGATATGCTTCTTAGCTTTTCTCTCTAGGAGGGGAATTAAAAATGCAGGAATTATTTCTACCAGTAAATTCCTTGTGAGATACTTTGAATCTTGATGAGTGCAGTTTAATTTGGTATGAATAAATTCTTATGTGTGTCAAGCATATATAGGGATCTGTAGAAGCCAAACTAATCGGATATTGTTTGAACTTAGATGACTCTGTGACCTTGGATAAGGCACTGGTATAGATCAAGGTTGTCTATTACATATTTTGTAGGTCAGTATTGAACATGAGTACAATTTTCATTCCTTTGTTTCAGTTAGTTTTAAGGTGATTAGATCCACTGGTTTTTGGACTGGTTTGCTGTGGATTTATCTTTTAAAAGTGTGAATTTAGTTCACAAAGGTATACCCGCCTCGACTTTGAATAAGTCTGAAGTGTAGAAGGTTAATCAAACCTTGTCATATGTTGTCCTGGAAGTTTCCTTCTCTTTAATATCTCTTCTGTATATAGAGTTATCATGTCACTATAATGCTGTTAAAGTGAATTAGATTTTGAGAACAACAGTCCTAAAACCTCTAGGCTAGTATTCATGAAAGTTTTGGTTTAGAGACACAGAAAGATTCCATGAATGTGAACTACCTTATGAGCCATGCCACTATCGCACATTTGTGGTTATTGATGCAGAGAATACCATGATACAAGATTCATTGTATTTCCTAGTAGGGGAGAAATTTGAGAGTTTTGATCAAGTAGGGATGTTTGACTCCAAAACCACATCTCCTGTGTCTTGAACCAACTTTCTCTCTGCATTCTACCCATTATAAGGGGACATGGTAGTTGCTAAAGAGATCAAAATTATTTGCAACTGTAACCAAAGCCTACAGTTGCACTTGAGACTTTTAATAACCCTCTGGTTATCTTTGGATATTTTAAAAACCCTCTGGTTAAAAGGTAAGTCATCAATTTAATTTACTTCATGGGATCTGCATACCTTCAGCAATATCTCCTTATGCTAGAATTCAACTACACCTTCTATGCACTTCATTTTAAAACCTCTACAAGCAAGGAAACAACACTTCCTATTAACTTATCTCTAGAAAATGTCTATCTTCTACATTTTGAAATGCAACATGTGAATGATATAACTTCTATCTTCTACATTTTGAAATGTAGCATGCAAATAATATAACTTCTATCTTCTACATTTTGAAATGTAGCATGCGAATAATGACCCTATTTCTCGATTTGCGAAGTGGCGGCAATTGACTGTCAAGTCTATACTTTGGATTATTCCACATACTGTATTAATCTATGTGAGATGTACTTTTCTCTCATTCCATAAGAAATATTTCATTCCAATAGTCTTGACACTTGTACATGACTCACATACCTCAACACAGATTAATACTGGTAGCTTCTCATTGAATATTAAATATGTTCTATCCTCTGTATTTTTCTTCCTCTGACACACGCAGTGTTTTGAGTTTTCTATGCAAAAGGATAGCAAAGAATTGAAGCAGTCACCAGTGAGGAGGGACCTCAAAGAGATCAATCCAGGCCAGTTAGCAAGAGTAAACACAACAAAAACACAAAGATATGATGGAGGCAATGCAAAATAGATTGTTTTATTGCATGAAAATTGATTATATCCAATCGGTAACAACCAGCTTACAACATACCGACTCACAGGCCTGGTAGAACATACATAATAGGTCACAACTGAGACCTTGAATCTTAAGATCTATCTTCTATGCATAGTCTAGCTACTTGATTCTCTGATTGATTACATCCTAATGTGCAATTACAATTATATATATCAATCCAAAGGATCCAGTCAGCCTAAAAGGGATCAAACCCAAAGAACAAGACCTAACGTGTAAAATAACAAGCTCGGCCTCCACCAAGATATTCCTTCAGAAAAGCCAAAGGATGAAACATAGATCATGGGAAAAGGTTGGCCACACACCAAGGAACATCAAAATCAATGCTTGAGGCTCTGTAATCTTTGGAAGGGGTTCCGCTAGATCGCCAAAATAGGTCCAAGCATTTGGTAACAAGAACTGCCAACCAGTAACAGGAAACTATCAAGGAAACCGATAGTGATATCTTGCCGGAAAATGATCCAAATGCTATGCAATCTGGAAAGAAGAAAGATGATCAAGTCTTCAAGTAGAATCCAACTCCATAGGATCCGATGAGCCAAAACCGGGACACACAGAAAGGAAAACTAAAACTGCAAACAAAAAGGAAAATGTTTTTGGTTGAAGCAAGATTGCTATGAACTGGGGATTCTCCTGCATCAAGAATTCTCGATCAAGATTTTATATGTGCCAAAAAGAAGCTTTCTAAAAGATTTCATATGGATATGCAAGACACTAGCAGCTAAGGTGTGATGTGTTTTCTATATTAGTTTTTTTCTCCAATTAGTAATGGAAGATTAGCCTTAATTATTCTACAATTTTTATGTGATTAAAAAACATTCGCCAATGTAATTATTATTTTCCCCCAAAAATAATGAATGTTTTACCTTAATTTTTCCACATTTTTCATGCAATATGAACAAAATCACCAATGTAATTATTATTTTTCCCCCAAAATAATGAAATATTCGCCTTAATTTTTTTAAAAAATTCATGCAAAAGAAAAAGATTCACCAATAAAATTTATTTATTTCCCAAAAATAATGAAAAATTTGCCTTAATTTTTGTACAGTTCTTACGCAATTAAGAAAAATTCGCCAATGGAATTTAATACTTTTCCCCTATTAAAAAAAATCGCCAAAAGAATTAATATTTTTCCCCAAAATATTGAAAGATTCACCAAGATTTTACACCTTTACCCAGGGGGTTTCTTAAATTATCCCTACTGCTACTCCATATCTTGAAGCATCTTAGGACCCAAAAGGATATAATTCTCTAAATGATGCCAAATCAATGGAGTATGACATACATAACCATATGAATCTTGAAAAGGTGACATGCCATTAGAATTATGGTACTTGTTATTATAAGAAAACTCAACCAGGTACAAATAGTCTTCCCATAGAGACTACTAATCCATGACATACATATTAAGAATATCCTTAAGAACCTAATTAACTCTCTCTCTCTCTCTCTCTCTCTCTCTCTCTTGGGGTGATATGAAAAACTGAAGTTAAGATGGGCGCCCGATGCATGTTGTAAAGAAGTCTACAATATTGAAGTAAACATTGAATATTGATCTGATATGATCCTATGAGGTACCATATGTAACCGTACAATATCCATCATAAACACATGTGTTACCAAAATAGTAGTATAGGAAGATTTGATGGAAGAAAAATGTGCCTACCTTGAGCAACCTATCTAATATAACTATAATAGAATCATGACAATGCAAAGACATAGGTAGCCCCACTATGAAACCTAAAGATATTGTGTCCCATTTCTACTCAGGAATGAGATAGGACTGCAAGAGATCTATGATATGATGATGTTTTTCCTTCACTCTCTAACACTTTAAGAACCTTGACATAAAGTATGCACTACAACACCTCATCCCTACCCAATGATAAAACTATCTAGGGCTAGAATGTATCTTCTTGATGCTAGGATGTGTTGAATAGGTAGCACGATGTGACTTAGACAAAATCAAGGTGCAAAGTCCATCAATAAGAGGAACATAGATATGACTAAGATGTTGCAAAATTCCATTTGACTCCAAGGAGTAACCTGAAAAATGACCCTCAAGGGATCTCCTAGCCTCAATATCCATTCTCACCTCTTGATATAAGGTATCACTAGAAAGTACCTCAAGGATATGACTCCACAAATGAACACCAAGAGTTGATACTGAAACTTCATGCCTCCTACTCAAGACATTTGTGACAACATTCTCCTTACCCTAGATTTAGTGGACATCAAAATTATAATCACTAAGGAACTCCATCCAGTGATGTTACCTAGCATTAAGGCTCACCTAAGTAAAGATATACTACAAATTGTGATAATCACTATGTAATTCAAACCGATGGCCCAAAATAAAATTCCTTCAATGCATAAGAACATGCATAACTATCACTATCTCCAATTCATGGGTGAGGTAATTCATCTCATGATCCTTGAGATTGTAGAACTCATGCAATCAATCATCCATATTGCATGAGAACTGCCCCCAAACCCTCCAAAGATCCATCATTGCAAACAAAAAATCTCCTTTTAGAACTAACATTGCTAAGATAGATGCACTGGTCAAATGATCCTTAAGTTCCTGAAAAGCTTCCTCACACTACTCAGACCACACAAAATTATTCCCTTTCCTCTGAAGATAAGTGATAGGATGTGACAACTTAGATAAGTCTCTTACAAGCTAATACACAATAGCCAAAATCTTAGAGGGATCCATTGAGATAACTCTCTTGAGATGATATGACCCAAATATCTCACCTTTGTTTGGAAGAACTCACACTTAGCCAAGTTTCTATACAACTGATGGTAACAAAGGCAATGTTGCAAAACTTGTTGCAAGTGGACATCATGTTTCTCCATTGTTCTTAAATACACCAAAATAAAAACACAAGGAAAAATTGGTCAAGGTAGGTGCAAAATACTCCATTCATCGAACTTATTAAATCGATGGTGCATTAGTCAACTCAAATGAGACAATCATGAAGTCATAATGTCCATTGGGTGCAAAATATAGTCTGATGAATTTTGGCCTCATGAATACGAAGCCAGTGACTAATAACTCAATGATGAGCAGATAGTACCAAACCGGTACTAAGAGGGGGGGGTGAATCAGTACAGGCAAGAAAAGCAGTCTTAAACTAGTTTAACAACAAACACTTAAAAAGACTAGCAGACAGAGATACTAGTTTGAAACAGAGTACAACCGGTAAAGCTGAGAATGTCTGAGACAAGCATTAACTGGTTACTCACTTAGCCTTTCACCCAACATGATAATACACTACCATTTCATCCTTATGCATAAACAAGTGATCTATCATCAGATCATAATAACAGCTAGTTCAACATGTTTTATTGACAGGCATAAAACATAGAACCATCATATGCTTAACAAACAATAGCAAAGCGACACAAAATAAAAGTATCACACATGACACACATATTTTTCACATGGAAACCCAACTGGGAAAAACCACGGTGGGGATGAATACCCACAAGCTATTTTTGAACTCTTTGAAAGTCCGCTCTGTTAGGAGCCTTTTCCGATTAGAGACATTACAATAGGTTCTGCTAGGAACCGATCCTGTTAGAGATCACCCGGTTAAGGGATGGCTACAATACCCGATTAAGGGTTAAACCCTGTTAAAGGTTACCTTGTTAGAGGATTTCAAGAACTCAATAGCTAAAGGACTTTGAACTCAGTAGCTTAGAGTTACCTTGTTAAAGGATTTTCAGCAAGCCGGTTAAAGCTACCCTGTTAAGGGATTTTCCAACTGTTGAGGTGGTTAGAGATCAACAGGTATTACAACGATCTAGTAACAGCACTCAATGCCAATGCAGATCCACTTAAGCTCCTCTTTTCCTTCTGCACTTACACTTTATAGGTATCACTTCTCTCCTTTTGGTCTGACAAGAATCATGTATCCCTTCTCTTGGATACTCACACACAACTTTTGCCAATAACCCTAGAAAGAGTCACAACATCGACCTTATAGAAAATAGTTGGGTCAGTAGCATAAACCCTAAACCCTAAACCCTAAACCTAATAGGTTAAGGAATTCAAATGGTTCAATCCTGACCATTGAGCATGCTGCATTAATCTCCATCATTCGTTTTCCATCATTTTCATGGCGGTTGATAACCAATCACACATTATCACCATTTTACAGTCTTCTCATATTCCCGAGGTAGATAGGCAAGATCTTCTTCATGCACGATCCTTCATGAACACAAGGCTTATGTGGCAACACAATCTTGTTCTTTGTTATCGTGCTAACTCAACGCACAAAGTCACCAGTTGAGCCACACAGGCTTGAAGCACTTCAACCGGAAACCCTAAAGTTGAGACTACGAACCGGTAGTCATTCAACGCTTCCATGTGTCGGTTCCCATAACCATATGTCGGTTCACCTTTGAACAAGAAAACCACTTCACTTTGGCACAAATGTCAGTTCACAGTGTTATACCAGTTCTCAGATATGCCGGTAAACACCTCTGCAACATATTGACATCAATGACAACATACAATGTCATTATGTCCTCATACTGGTTCGCATAATGCCAACAATCTCCCCCTTTGGCATTGATGGCAATATACAAAGATATCTCTCTGCTTCACTTCTCCCCAAATTTCTACAGATATCTTCTTTGCTTCACATCTTCTCCCCCTTTGACAACAATGCCAAAGTGGAGGCACAAGCTTCCCTATTCCATTATGCTGCTCCCCCTAAGGAGTAGCATCCTTCAACACATCAATCCAAAATAAATTTGACTATGCAATACCAGACTGATGTGGAACATATGCTTTTAGTTCACCTCCTAAAGGGGCAGTACCCCTAATTCACCTCTTAACTGCTCCTTACTGGACACATGATCCAGTGCAATCTCTTTGTTCTGAACCTTTTCCCTCAAGAAATGATACTTAAGCTCAAGGTGCTTGGTTCTAGAATGTAAAACTAGATTCTTGGAGATATTAATTGCACTAGTATTGTCACAGAATATACTTACCGGTTCAGATATAGGGACTTTGAAGCCATTCAATACATGCTTCATCCAAATTGTCTAAGTGCAGTTCATGAAAGTTGCAACATACTCTGCTTCCATTGTAGACTTAGAGATACAAATCTACTTTTTATTCATCCAGGAGACCAGTCTACCACCAAGGAAGAATGCACCACCGGTTGTGCTCTTCTGGTCATCTACATTACCATCCCAATCAACATTTGTGAACACTTTCAAGTTGAAATCCTTGCTATATGGATACCACAATCCATAGTCAATAGTTCCCTTCAGATACCTAAGAATCCACTTGACTGCAACCAAGTGGGATTCTCTTGGACTTTTCTGGAACCTTGCAGTAATGTCAACTACATGTGCAATATCCGGTCTACTATGCACTACATAATACAATTTACAAATCATTGATCGGTATTCCTTCTCATCAACCAATGCTGAGTCATCCTCTTTGGATAGTTTACAACCGGTCACCATCGGTGTACCAAATAGACTGCTGTCTTCCATGCCAAAGGTCTTCAACACCTCTTTGACATACTTAGACTGAGTGATAAAGATTCCATCTCTCATCTATTAGATCTACATTCCAATGAAGAACTCAATCTCCCCTATGAGTGACATCTCAAACTCTTTCTTCATCTCATCTGCAAACTCATGACTCATCTTGTCATCTCCACCAAAGATAATGTCATCAACAAATACCTCACAGATTAGGATCTGATCTCCTTCAAACTTCAAGTAGATATTCCTATCTTCACTTGCTCTCTCAAACCCAATCTTCATAAGATGGGAATGCAGACATTCATACCATGCTCTAGGTGCCTGTTTTAGACCATATAAGGCTTTATGTAGCCTACACACAATGTCACTATCTTCAGATAGGGCAAACCCATCTGGTTGCTCTATATACACTTCCTCTTCAAGTACACCATTTAGGAATGCAGATTTTACATCCATTTGATATACTTTGAAGCCTTTAAAAGCTGCATATGCAAGAAGCATACAAACTCCTTCCAGTCTGGCTATAGGAGAAAGGTTTCACCATAGTCTTCTCCTTCTTCTTGAGCATATCCTTTGCACACTAGTCTGGCTTTGTTTCTAATCACTATGCCATGCCATCCTCATTTAGCTTATTTCTGAAGACCCATTTGGTACCAATGACATTTTTGTGCTCTGGTCTAGGTACCAAGGACCATGTGCCATTTTTCTCTATCTGGTCAAGTTCCTCTTCCATTGCCTTGATCTAGTCTTCATCCTTATGTTCTTCTTTGAATGTTTTAGGCTTGAGTTTAGAGATCATGCATGAGTTTTCTCTAACTTTTCTTCTTGTAAGGATTCTTTCATCCTTATCTCCTATGATCTGCTTAGGATCATGATTCAACTTGACATACCGAGGAATGGTCTTGATAGATTCCTCTTGCTTTTCTTCTTCACCCTCATCTCCATCAGTATCAACATCTACATCTACCGGTGTAGGAACACTATTACTGGTATTTGGTTGACTAACAACTGGTTCCCAGAAGGTTGCAACCGGTTCACTTACCACTTGCTTAATACTAGTTTCCTCAGTTTTCTTAGAGGTTTCATCAACTCTTACATTGATGCTTTCCACAATTCTTTGAGTCCTGTTGTTGAAACACTTGAGAGCTTTGCTCTTGGTGGAATATCCTAGGAATATTCCCTCATCACATTTTGCATCAAATTTGCTCTGGTGTTCACTTCTCTTGATGTAACATTTGCTACCAAACATTCTAAAGTAGCTAACCATAGGTGTCTTACCGATCCAATACTCATAAGGAGTTTTATCCTTACATTTCTTGATGAGTACCCGATTCATTGTGTAGACTGTAGTGCTCACCGCTTCTCTCCAAAAGGTGTGAGCTACCTTTCCTTGAATCAACATGGTTCTTGTTGCTTCAACCACAGTTCAGTTATTCCTCTCTGCTAGGCCATTCTGCTGTGGATTTCAGGGGCAAACAATTGCCTCTTGATGCCATGTTCTTCACAGTACTTGTTGAATTCACCAGAAGTGAATTCCCCTCCTTGATCAGTTCTCAGGCACTTAATCCTTTTATCGCTTTCCTTCTCCACTAATGCTCTAAAAGCTTTAGACTTTACAAGGCTTTAGACTTGTCTTTCAAGAATGTGACCCACATCATTCTTGAGTAGTCATCAGTGAGAATCATGAAGTACCTATCACCCTACACACTTCTAGTTTTCATAGGACCACACAAATCAGTATGCACAAGATCAAGCAAGTTGTCAGCAGTGAAGGATTTACCTTTAAAGGTTGAGGAAGATATTTTCCCTAATTGACACTCTCTGCACAAGGTATTATCTGGTTTGCTTAATATCAGCAACCCTCTAACTACCTTGATCTTACTAGCCTTTACAATGTTATCAAAGTTTACATGGTAGAGTCTCCTATGCCATATCTAGCTATCATCAAATTTAGCCATAAGAAATGTACTTATATTTGCATTCAGATGAAATAGGTTACCTTTGGTCTGCATGCCAATGGCCACCAATTCACCATCTTTTCCTTTGATTCTGCAAACTCCATTCTTGAATTCCAAAGTAAGGCCACTATCATTCAGCTAGGCAACACTCAGAAGGTTGTGTCTCAGACCATCAACCCAGTACACATTGTCAGCACTACTCTTTCCATTCAGAGAGATGGACCCTCTACCTTTGACCATGCATGGTTCATCATTGCTGAAGTGAACCACACCACCATCATACTCCTCCAAGGATAGAAACTTGCTCCGGTCACCAGTCATATGGTGAGAGAAGCCACTGTCAATGATCCACTCATTGGAATTATCAAACTGGGAGACAAGAGCCTTCTTGTCTCACACATCTTCTTTGACAACAACAAACACAATATCTTCATTTTCTTCATCCTCTGACTCTTTGTCTGTGACACCTTCATCAACTGCCACAAAACAGTTTCTCCGGTTTGCTCCTTTGAATTTCTCAAACCTTTCCAGTTTGTCCTTTTTGTCACCATTAGGATAGTTTACAACAATATGTCCTATCCGGTTGAAAGAAAAGCATTTCAAAGGAAGCTTACCTTTGTATTTGCCAGTTCCTTTAGGAAGTTTTCTGGCAAGGAGAGCTTCAAATGCCATCAAAATCTCCTCATCATCCATTTCTCTACTCTGTCTTGGTTCACCACTAGTGCTAGCTTCTTTTCCTTTTATGGATGGTATAGCAGAGGCTTTAAAAGCTGATTCAGTCTTTTGAACACTGCCATCAAAACTATTTAGCTCATAGGCTGTCAACTTTGCTATGATGGAGTCCAAGGATACCTTAGTCTTGTTTATTGATCTTAGCTCCTGAATAGTAGCAACCCTTATTGCATAGACCAGAAATAGGGATCTCAGGACTTTGCTTACCACAATGGAATCTTCTATTTTACCACTTGCACTCTTGATATCTCCAACAATTATTTTGATTCTTATTCCATACTGTTGAATGGTCTCACCTTCAACCATCCACATATCTTCAAACTTCCCTCTCAGGCTTTCTTCCTTAGCCTGTTTTACATGTTCATCACCACCATAGATATTTTCAAGAGCATCCCATACCTCTTTGGGATTTACCTTGTCCTAAACATCAATAAACTCAATGTTAGATAAACTACTAATTAGGGCTTCCATGACTTGCCCATTTTCTTGCATCTCTCTCTTTTGGTCATCGGTGAGAGTACCAGTAGGGGAAACATAAACATTCTCAACATAGCTCTAGTGTTGAGAACCCATGCTTCTGATGAATATCTTCATCTTGTCTTTCCAAATACTGAAATTTTCCCTATTAAACTTTGGACCTTCCCTCTTCATCATTTGACTGGGATCTTTACCTCAAGCGGTTAAGCTTATAACTCAGAGGACCTGGAGGATGCTCTGATACCAATTGATAACTCAATGATGAGCAAATAGTACCAAAACGGTACTGAGAGGGGGGGGTGAATCAGTACAAGCAAGACAAGTAGTCTTAAACTGGTTTGACAACAAACACTTAAAAAGACTGGCAGACAGAGATACTGGTTCGAAACAGAGTGCAACCGGTAAAGCTGAGAATGTCTGAGACAAGCATTAACTGGTTACTCACTTAGCCTTTCACCCAACTTGATACTACACTACCATTTCATCCTTATGCATAAACAAGTGATCTATCATCAGATCATAATAACAGCTAGTTCAACATGTTTTATTGATAGGCATAAAACACAGAACCATCATATGCTTAACAAACAATAGCAAAGCGACACAAAAAAAAAGTATCACACATGACACACATATTTTTCATGTGGAAACCCAATTGGGAAAAACCACAGTGGGGATGAATACCCACAAGCTATTTTTGAACTCTTTGAAATTCCACTCTGTTAGGAGCCTTGTCCGGTTAGAGACATTACAATAGGTTCTGCTAGGAACCGATCCTATTAGAGATCACCTGGTTAAGGGATGGCTACAATACCCGATTAAGGGTTAAACCCTATTAAAGGCTACCTTGTTAGAGGATTTCAAGAACTCAATAGCTAAAGGACTTTGAACTCAGTAGCTTAGAGTTACCCTGTTAAAGGATTTTCAGCAAGCCGGTTAAAGCTACCCTATTAAGGGATTTTCCAACTGTTGAGGTGGTTAGAGATCAACAGGTATTACAATGATCTAGTAGCAGCACTCAATGCCAATGTAGATCCACTTAAGCTCCTCTTTTCCTTTTGCACTTACACTCTGTAGGTATCACTTCTCTCCTTTTGGTCTGGCAAGAATCATGTATCCCTTCTCTTGGATACTCACACACAACTTTTGCCAACAACCCTAGAAAGAGTCACAACATCAACCTTATAGAAAATAGTTAGGTCGGTAGCATAAAACCTAAACCCTAAACCTAATAGGTTAAGGAATTCAAAGGGTTCAATCCTGACTGTTGAGCATGCTACATTAATCTCCATTGTTCGTTTTCCACCGTTTTCATGGCAGTTGATAACCCATCACACGTTATCACCATTTTATAGTCTTCTCATATTCTTGAGGTAGATAGGCAAGATCTTCTTCATGCACGATCCTTCATGAACACAAGGATTACATGGCAACATAATCTTGTTCTTTGTTATCATGCTAACTCATCACACAAAGTCACCAGTTGAGCCACATAGGCTTGAAGCACTTCAACCGGAAACCCTAAAGTTGAGACTACGAACCGGTAGTCATTCAATGCTTCCATGTGCCAGTTCCCATAACCATATGCCATTTCACCTTTGAACAAGCACACCACTTCACTTTGGCACAAATGTCGGTTCACAGTGTTATACTGGTTCTCACATATGCTGGTTCACACCTCTGCAACATATTGACATCAATGACAACATACAATGTCATTATGTCCTCATATCGGTTCACATAATGCCAACAGTGACACCCTAAATTGGGGTCAATCTTTGAGAACATGTTGGCTCCCTTCCTTTTATCAAACAAATCCTCAATCTTTGACAAGGGATATTGGTTCCTCATCATCACCTTATTCAACCATCGATAATCTATTCACAAGTAAAGAGATTTGTCCTTCTTCTTAACAAAGATCACAGGTTCCCCTCATGGGGAAATAATAGGATGAGTGTGGCATTTAACCAACAACTCCTCTAACTCAAAAAAAGGCTTACTCAAATCTTGAGTATTCATATGATAAGGTGTCGTAGAAATAAACTCAACTCCTGTAACAAGATTAATGCAAAAGTCTATGTCATGCTTAGGCAACATGCCTCAGATGCCACTTAGGAACATATCTATGAACTCATGATGGATAGTGTTATCATCAAGAGATACCTTTTGACTCTCACCCTCATTAATATCACCCACTGAGATTGCGAACAACTGGCAATCTTGTAGCATACATCATTTCAGCTACATAGTCGAGATCATGTGTAGAGAGATGGGTCTTTGGACCCCTACAAGCTCAAATCTCTCACCCAAATAATTCATACACTTAACTGACTTACACAAGAAATAAAGTCAAGCTTGACAAGAATCTGACCAATCCATGAGCAAAATAAATCCATAAGATCCCAAAGGAAGAATAGAATGGTCTATGGTGGTTTCGCATGTAAATCTCATCTCTACTTGTGCAATTGTGATATTTTGTTTCTTTTTTTTTGATCTATTTTCAATAAGGGTTATAAAATTTGTGTTAAAAGGTTGAACTATACTTGAATATCGACTCAACCCCCTCTCAATATTCAAGTGTGTTTAACATCTTGTCACTAAAATTTTTACTCAACAAGAAATCTTTTACACTTGTATTAGCACCCATCAATTTAACCTTGTTATTTGAAAGCATATGCCTAAATTGTTTTTAACTTGTAACAAAAACAAGCACATGTTTTTCAACAAATCTATACCTTTCTTCATAATCCTTAACACCTTGACTGAAGGAAGATTATGGCTACTCAAAACCATCTTCATTTTGTTGTACCAACATAGAAGAACTAATATCAATGTTTCCATAGACATACAATATGAAATATCTAAAAATATCAGGATTCAAGATTATAAGTGTTGTTGCTAATGATTCATTTATACTTTTAAAACTTCTTTTTCCTTCCTTACTCCAACTAAAAGGCATATTATTTTTCAAAATAGATGTTAGAGGCTTCAATAAATTAGCAACATTAAGAATAACCCTCATAAAATTAATTCTTCCCAAAAAACTTTCTAAGTGCTTTCTATGCACTGTTAAAGGAAAAGTAAAGATGACACTCTTTTAAGATCAATGGTGGTACCATGTTTTTTCACTACATATCCCAACAACTTATCTTCATGCACAACAAATACACACTCTTTGGGATTAAGAGATATGCCAGATTCTCAACACCTCTAAAAAATCTATATTAGGTGAGCTAGGTGTTCCTTTGAATCCTTTGAGAAAATAATGATGTCATCCAAATAAACCAACACTATCTTATACATCAAACCTTGAAAATCCATGGAAAGGTTGTTGTAACATTGAATAAATAAAAATGCATTTTATTATAATCCATGGTTTACCATTTGGTGGTAAATGTTGTTAAATTGGTCTTCTTCTTTCACCAAAATCTAGTTATAACCTTAAAAACCATCTAATAAAGAAAAGCTTTTTGAACTATAAACAACTTGTAAAATCTGCTCCATGGAGGGTAGTGGATAATGATCCTTAAGGTAGGCTTGATTATGGTCCCTTAATTTTCAACATAATATAATTTATGCATTCTTTTTCCTTACAGACACTAGATTAGATACCCATGATGAAAATTTAATGGGAAAAATTATGCTACTCTAAATTATTTTATTTAACTCTTGTTAATGTTTTTTGTCATTTTTTGCCAAGACATGCAATTCAAACACACTAATGGGGTTTTGATAAAATTAATGTAATTTATATTTCTTAATAAATCAATATGCTTTCGGAACCTTAGGCACCAAGAATTGGAGAAGAGATAATTCTATTTTGTTAACTCTCCAAAATCTCTCCCACATAGCATAGGAAAGTAGGGTTTTCTATTGCAATACACAATGAAAAAAAAAAGGTTTCATTCATGGTGTAAGACCTCCACTTCTCTTTCTTGACATTTTTCAAATCTATGGCAAGAATCCACCACATTGCAAGGGTATGTGTAGATATGAACCCTTGTTGCAACAACTTTGGAGAAATTTTGGGTTTCATGAATCCTACACACATTGCAGAGTGAGAACAATGGCTATCATGTTGCACAAAGGTTAGAGAAATTTTATGAGCTGATAATTTTTCATCTCCACATGCCCAAATGCTTCTAGAACAAATAATTTCTATGGGGAATCTTCTATCATCCTCCACAGATGTTGTTTCTTGAGGAAATTTTGACAAAATAGATATTAATCTATTTAATTTTATATTGAACATCTGGAACCAACATTTTGTTTGAGAAGCTTAGATTAGATCTCAACAGGAACATTGTCATTTAAAGTGGTCTATCAAAATGTTTGAGAGGCTTAAAATATCAAATGAAGGCTTTATAAAACTTGGTATGGATTTTAAAATAAAAAAATGTTGTAGATTTATCACCATTGAGTCCATTAACAAGTTACAATCCTTTTGAGGCTCAAACAACAATGTATTGATGAATGTATTCCAACTTGTTCTACAAGAGATCCAATGATGCACCCTTGGAATTTTATGACTGCTACATATTGCTATTATCATGTTTCTATAGAAATAAGAAAGAAGCTAATAGATCAACAATTATGACAGTGTTTTTAATTTTTATTAGCAATTGAGGACTATTTCTCAAGTTTTTAATGGCGGTATCCTAGAAGGAAGTATGATGACAGATGACATATCCCTATTTTTATGCATGAATTGTTGTTTGGAACATATTTTAAAAGAAAGTATGAATTTGTTTGTAATACAACCCCACATTTACAAGAACTCCAACAAATTCCTATTGTTTGTTACCTCCATTTTGTGTTATATTAGTTAGATGGATCTTGAGATTTTAGAGACATTTTTTTCATTAGAAGTAGCTTATAATAATACTAACTTCTCATAATAGTTAATGATAAGGGACAAGATAATTATTACTAATCAAAATCCAAGTCTTATGAGAAGATGGAAAGGGTTCATTAGCACATGCACGTGTCATGAGAGGGGCAAATAAGGGATGGTGTATTTTGACTGAGCAAGGTATTGGAGATGATAGTAGAAACTAACAAGTACAAAAAAATAATGTCATGGATAAAATGATGGGTAAGTTGAATGAACATGAAAAGACAAGGGAGTGTCAATGAAATAACAACAATTAATAAATATCTTTCTCCATGAGGATTTATATATAACAAGACAATATTATAAATTTGACCTTTAAAGATGTGAGTATTTGAAAGGTGTGAGAAATGGAAAGACAATTTAGTGCATACCAAGTAGGGTGACAAGTAAAGGACAATGAGTAGGCTTACTAACAAAGTCACACAAAAGAGGGAGTGTAAATTTCATTAGTGCTTTCCTTCATCACACTAACAATGTGAAAGATTTATCATGAAATAAGATAGCTTATAGTGGACAATGGTTGATAATGAATAGATAAGATCTCATTGTCATAAAGGTCAGAGAAGCTTTATCATCATATAGTGAGAGCGTAATGTGAAAGACTGGTCCACAAAAATGATAGTTTACATATATGAAGTAAGAATCAACAACCAAGAGAATAGTCATGTTAAATTAATGATTTTTAAATTCATTAGTAGTGAGTTCTATCAAGAAGTCAATGGTAAGCTATCTATGAAAATTATAGTCCAAGAATTTGTGAAGGCTAATATAAAATGCATTGAAGGTAGAGTGTATCGTATTGAAACTATAAGCATATAAAAGAATAAAAGAAATATATGCAACCAAGGAAATATAGAAATTTTAAACATGATGAATCATTCTTATGACAGTGATAATCATCATAGTTGAGGTTGGATTTTGAAGGTTGGAATGGTGTATACTTTATGAATGACAATTGTCAAAATAGTGAATTTGCTAGCAAATAGATAAAGTAGGATAATCAATTATGCATATAAGAAAGAATACAATCATGTGGGACAAAACTTAGAATTTGAATTCAAGATGAAATCTAAATTGCAATGCAATGTATCCCAAGTGAGAATCCAAAAGGGTAGTCATGAGAATACTTGAGCAAGAGGATTGTTGGCTCCCAAAATGGATGACGGGTTTACACTGCTTACAAGGCAGAGACCAAGTTGATTTCCTCCAAATATCTATGGAGAACCACCTCCAACTATCAATATTTGTCAAGCTTAGACCAAAAATAACAAGGATAGAAAGTCCTTCTGTGCTTTAGGCTCTGCAGAACCAGGGAGGGTGATCCCTTTAGTAATATATCTTGCTCTTTGCAACGATACTCAGGAACTTACTGAAAACAAAATAGATTATCTCATAATAAGACTCGACAGAAAGGGAGAATGCTCAAGGATGGAAAATCCTTCAGTGATCCTCAACCTTAAATTGGAGTATGAGAGAGGGTGAGACTACTTTCGGAAAATACATAAATCTTAGCAAATGATTGTTCTGATATTTATAAGATTCATTTTGAGAGATCATAAAGAAGATAAAACTAGAAATTGATAACCTAATGAGATTTGCTAACGAATACCAGTGCCTTATTCATTTGGGTTACAAAGTCTATGAAAAGTGTTACTGAAAATTTGATAAAATTTCATCTAATAGTTGGTCTAGCCTGAAACAATACAGCCTTACAATATTGCTCTGCTTATAATCCTTTATCTAAACTGCTTATCAAATCCTATGGTGAGCCTTATTTCCTCTGTAATATCATTCAAGCATTTTAATTAACCCCTTGGGCTAAAGAATTGAATAGAAGAATACATACATTATAACAATGCAATAAACAAACAAAACCCTTGATCCCATTTGCTTAAAAGAAGATAAAATCACACACAGGAGAGTAAAGATTGGGAAAAATATATTTGCATTAATATCATAAGCTATCTTTAATCAAATGATAGCCAACAAATTCAAATACAAAATGACCCACTTGACCTGTAACTGTTCTATTACTTTATTGCTCTGCAAAATAACATTACAGTCCCTATTATTTCCTACAACTCTCTAGAACTATTTTGGACCTAACCCTACAGAAAAGATCTATTTTATAGAGATCTTACTCAGAAAATTTGGACCCTAACTAATGGAATTGAATTCCCTTTTATAGAAAACAAGGGAGCAACAAGCTTCAGGCCATGAGATTCTTGTCAACAAAACTGAGCCTTAGAAGTTGTACACAATTCTTGTTACAAATCAGTCCTTATCCGCATGCTAGCACTCGTGATGAGGTGGAACCAAAATTTCCAACTGATTATTAGTAGAAACAAAAATACTTGAGCCATGCCGATATCACCCAGACACTCCCATATGGACCCTGAGATGCTCAGTCTGTTCCATAATGTTTCTCTTCCCTAAAAAGGAAAACAGATCCCGACATGAAACAAGACTTTCCCTCCAAATTAAAGGAAAAACTCTAGCCTTTATGCCCCGGATTAGAGAAAATGGAAAGAGGAAATTGGGGGTAAATAGGATTTGTTGAGAAGGCATTGCAGCTTCCCTGATGCCACAGAGATGACTGGCTATCAATCCTCACTTGAACAAATCCTTCTTTCAATTCCCCATGAGCTCCCTCTTGGAACACTCTGCCAACGAAATGCAGAGTAAGAGCAGGGAATAGGCCTGGGGTGACTTTTCTTGAAAAGAAAAAGATTTCACACCCCCTCTAGAAATCCCCTGAGCTTTCACATCCCCTCTGGCAATGAACAACATTATACCAAAGAAAGATCATCCATCTAGTGTCACAAAACATGCAATGACTACATTCATAGTTCTATTTGAACACCATCCTCTTACTGATGAAGAACTGTTCTTAGAAAAAATGAAGAAACTTGTATTTGTTTCTACCCATTTTATCATCTACCTAGTGAATTTATAACAAAAAATTCCTTTCAATGTGGCAATGTTAATCCATGTGAAGAATCATCACTTTGATATCTTCTGCTTAGCTTGTTAGTTGTGGATTTTAGCAATTATGCCTATAACTCAAATCACCACCATTTCCTAGGCCATCACTCTATTGCCATTGGCATGTGTTCACCTTATGTGAATGATTTTATTTTGATCTTATTCCTTTTTTCAGTGTACAGTCTCCTATTTTAGGATTTCTGTCAACAAGAAAATCTTTGAATTCATCAGAGAACTCATGATTCATCACACTTGAACTGGAAGCTTATCCAAATCCTTTCACATCTCTGAGCTATCATCTTTGACTATCAAATCAATCCTGAATCTACAAGTTTGAATCCCATTCATTCTGCCTTTTCTAGCAAGCTACGACCGGTGCCTCCAAAATCCCTCCAAGCTTCTCATTTGAAACTTTGCCATAGATCTCATCCAACCTGGAAAATCTAACGGTCATTTCTTTCCAACTTAGCATTCTTATGACAATGATAATCATCATAGTTGAGGTTGGATTTTGAAGGTTGGAATGGTGTATACTTTATGAATGACAATTATCAAAATAGTGAATTCGCTAGCAAATAGATAAAGTAGGATAATCAGTTATGCATATAAGAAATAATACAATCATGTGGGACAAAACTTTGAATTTGAATTCAAGATGAAATCTAAATTGCAACACAATGTAGCCCAAGTGAGAATCCAAAAGGGTAGTCATGAAAATACTTGAGCAAGAGGACAACCACACACATTAATCAAGATGCATAGTACAATGAAGAGATGATGGGTTGCAATGAGAAAATAGCAAGTATACATGACAATTCAAATGAAGTTTTCTTTGGAGATGAAGATAGAAGGGTTTCAAGACAATTATATCATCATCATGATATAAGAAAAACAAGCATGTGATAGTCAATATAGGGACAATCTTCAAAAAGGTTGCAAGAGATCAATTCAATGAACAATGAGAGATAATAGTGATAAAGATGAGCTTTGAATATGCCTTTAAAGGAATGATTTATCTCAAAATCCTTATTGTACACTATAATTAAAAAAAATGTTCCCAACCCTAAGAGCTACATGCCCTATTATCTTGCAAATTAAAGTTATAACAATTGAAAGAAATAATATTTAATTTCAAGCATATAGGAAGGAGTTGGATGAGATAGGATACAAGTGGAGAGAATATAGGCAATGATTGGAGTGACTAGGCCAACATATGAGATCATCTAGGGATATAGTTTAAAGACTCTTTAGCTATTCATGGGTAGTTGTGAGTATATTTGCAAGAATCTAGGAGCTTGATGAGAAACACATCATTTAGAAGAAGTTGGAAATAGTCAAATCTGATGACATATCAACATTGTTGGCATTGTGTTGTCATTGATGTCAACTAGTATGGGATGACCATCGGTAGATGAGATGTATGTGCAACACTGATATGAAGGAGTATAGTTTGTGATAGATTGGATATCACCTTGTGTTTCTAAACACCAGTAAAGGTAAAGAAGATGCTCATAGAAGTCATCATTACACCAGTTAGCGCCTGACTTGTGTGATGAGATGGAGAAGTGGTTTGAGTAGTTGCTAAGAGGTTGCAGAATAGCAGGACTCCCATTGGATGAAGGAGCAGTCATCATGTGAAGCATTGACTGATAATAAATGTGCTCACATGAGATCACATGAAGAGCACTGCAGGATGTAGAAGACAAAGTGTTATCTCATCTAGCAAGTGGTGCTTATCTCCTATTATGCATTGAGTGCATCTTAGTTTGGTGAGATAAGAGTGAAGAGGTATGTGGAGATGCTAGTATAGAGGGAGTATGAAGCATTTTCCATCTTGACAAACCAGTTGAGATATGGTCAAAGCTATCAGGGAAAAGGCAAGGCTGAGTAGATACAAACGGAGGAATCTGACCTGAGTGAAAAGAAGATGGAGCCTTGAGTAAGAATGATGACATGATGTCATTAGGAGTGGTAACCAGTATATGAGTCCATCTGTTGTATAAACAAGATGAAGTAGCAGAAGATATCTTGGACTTAGCAGTCTAGAGACCGGTTTGAGAGTTCCATCTATAGTTCAAGATGAGAGAAGATATGACAAGATAACCGGTAGAACGGTTGAGACCGGAAGGGTTAGCAAACCGGCCTAAGTAAGGAATCGGTAGGGTGTTTGGTCGGTGATCCTACTTGGACCGACTTGAAGTGCCAAGTTGGTAGATAGTCTACATGGAGTCAACATGGCAAACCCGTGATTGGATAAAGATAGAATGTACAGTGATAAGGTTGTTGCAGGGTTGGTCAGCTTTAATGAGAGACCCCACAAATCATGGACTTGCTATAGAGCAATTGCAAGAGTTTGGGGCTCGAGGTCTGGTAGACAACTACAAGCCAGCTAAGAGATATTGAGAAGATTGAAGCAATGAAGGAAACAACCTGATAGATCTTTCATGACTGACCGAAGGATTTGTCGTGAGGGTAAAAAGCAATTCGCCAGGATTGAAGGGCATGATCGAGGAGATGTGACTATGGTGGAGATATGCATTCAGATGTCAAAAAGATCAGATCGTGCAAGATCTGATTGGATTTGGTTTTCCTTGAGGATGGTGAGGAAACCCTAACCGCCTAAATTTTGAATTGGCATTTGGCAAGAAATTTGGGCTATAAGTAAAAAGGTCTAAGAGATTGTTTGTTGTTGCTAAAGAGGTGAATATTGTGTTGTTGTGAAGTGGAAGACTTCTGCAAGTAAGAACAAGATCAGTCAAGTGCTTAATGAGCATCTAAGAAGAGAGGGAGAGTGAACCTAGTTGAAGCCTTCAATTGGTTGGAGAGAAGAATCGGTAGTGTTTACATCGACAAAGTGTGATACCGGTGATGTGCTGAAGGTGAGTTGTAGATCCAATAGAGAAGTAGCAGGTCTAGAGAAGAAGAAGAGTGAGTCGGTAAAGGAGAGAAGATACTTCACCGATAGAGTATGATATTTGATAAGGTTACAAGATTCACTTGTAACATGATAACAACTTATGCAGTTGAAGTTTTCTTTGTGAACACTGAGTTGTAGCTCAGTGCAGGGGTTGCTGCTCCTTTGGGTTGTAGCCCATAAATCTAATAGGGGTTGTAGCTCCTTGAGTTGGTGCCCTAAAGTTAGGGGTTGGTGCTCCTTAGGTTGGTGCCCTAAACTTTGTAACTATGTTTTATTGTGAGGTTGGATTGGAGTAGTAGTCTCCAGCAACATTTCTCACCAAGGTTTTTCCCATCTTGGGTTTTCCTCGTATATACTGGTGTTATGTGATGTCTCCTTATGTGTGTGTGTATTTGAGTTAGTCTCATTACTAACTGGTAAGTCTGCATTGTGCTTGATTCACAAACTGGTGTTTCTCACAAAAGAAAGCCAAAAGGAAAAGTTTTGAGAACCACTGATTCACCCCCTCCCCCTCTCAGTGGTGCATTGTGTTTAACAAACATGTATTCTTTATGGGTTCCAAATAAGATGACCTAAGTTTTTAGCATTTATTTTTGAGTCCAAGATGATGCCTTACTTATTTTCTGTGTAAGATCTAAGGATATAGGGACTTCTAATCTTCATTTGAAGTGAGTTATTTTCAATTTTACAAAAAAGATTGTAGTTGTATCTAGCTCTTTCTCAACAATGTATTATTTGGTAACTCAAAATAAGTTATTATTATGACTAAATATTAATGTAATATCATAATTTTGAATCTTTTTTCAATCATTTTTAGAATATTTATTACTATTGTAGTACCAAAAATCAATAAAGATCAACATTTTACCTTCAAAGGACCTATCTTATTGTGTGCAAATTTGGTAATGGATTTCATTTTCCTATGATTTTGTATGAGCCCTCAAATGAATGTATTCTCTTCAACACTTTTAGATAGAAAAGCATGACTATTGTAGGTTATGGTTTGTGTTAACATGAAAATAGACGTATTTCTGAGAAAACACTTCATTATCTTCTCTTGGGATTGCCTAAAAAACTTAAACCTTTCCAAAAAATATTGATACAACTTGGGCACATTGTAACTAGAGTCGTGTAAATAGAGTTGAGTCAAAAATGGTGTTTGTGTGCATAGAATAACAACATAGGTCTAAATATCATTTTGATGCATCACTTCATAGGTGTAGTTTTCACTTTTAAGCAAGTTCTTCCTCTTTTTTCAAGAAAAGTTAGTATTTAGTTTAGTTTAGGTGATTGTAACAAAGAAACTGACCTACTTTGGAGATTAACTCCAACCTATGGGAAACCCACAAGCCCTAGAGTGATTCCATGTTTCACTAGGTTGTTGAGTTGATAACTAGTGAGGGTGAAAACCTATGTGATAAGAGATTTTGGCATGCCTGGTGGGACTATTTGAACTACCCTAGTTCAAATATTTTCCATCTATTTTCTGGTATTTGGTGTGTTCATCAACAATTTCTACCTTTGGAGGTAACATCTTCACACACTTGGTGACTCTGAGCTCAAGATTATTGGTTTCAATAATCCAAGTGCTATTATGTTGTAAAGATAATCTATTTTTTAGTCATGACTTTCAATCTTATATTAATTTTCCAGCATGTCTTCATTTCAAGGAATTATGTCCTATCAGCCTCCATTCTGGAAAAATTCTATTCATGTACCTTCTTTCTTGCCATTTCAATATGAAGAAGTTGTCACCCTTAACCAAAATAACTCGTCAACAACAAGCTATTAGTATGTGCAACATGATTATCACCCACCCAACTCTACTCAAATTTTATGGAAGCCTTAATATTCTCATAATCGCCTACAAGAAACTAGTATTATGCCAAATCAATATGCTCACTTGTAAAGCCAACTCCAAAATACTGATACTTTGGAGACTAGTGACAAAGAGAATATTACTAAACTTTAAAGAGCAGATGAATGAAATTAAGAGGCAATAAGAGTTTGACTTGCAATAAGAAGAGTTGGCTTACCAATCCTATCGTAACCAATAGGAGTTGGAGATGCAAAGGGAGCAACATGAAAAGTCTTCTATGTTATCTATCTCCTTTTGTGTTTCCTTAATCTTCTCATCAAGGTCTTCAGTTAGGTGGTGAGGCTTACAAGCTTCCTTATACAATTCTTTGTATTCCAAAATTGTGGAATTAACTACTGGTAATAAGGAATCAATATGCTTAGAACAATCATAGATATTTTTCTCAAAGAATTCACCTTTTTCTTTATTTACCCTTTCCTTAATAGTTTCTTCATTGACCTTATCTACAATTAGAAAATTTGAAGCAATAAATTTGGACAATGGGTCCAATTTACTCAAAGAACCATCAATATGATCTAACTTACATGCCGGTGCAATCATTTTCAAAATAGGCAATGTATCATCAATGGCCTTGTATGCTAAGGCATTGCACTCTATGATCCTCTTAATTAAATCCAAAAGAACATCTGTTACATTTGTAGGTTTGAATTCTATAGTAGATGCACTTGGTTCTGCAATAACCTTCTTTTCAATAGATAATTAACCAACTACCTTAACAATTTCTTCCTTGTTACCATCATTTGTTTCATCTTTATTTACAGTTGCTGCTAGTTTCTCACTCTGTGTTATTACTTCTACTTCTACTGGCTTCTCAGTCTCATTATGTACCTCTGTATCTATCAGTTTATTAGTGTCAGGCTTCTTAGCTTCTGTCGATATTTCAATGTTCTAAGAGTCAGCAGTATTAACTGGTGACTCAAAGATCTCAATGTTTGTAGCATCAATAGTCTTAACCCCTGCAGTCTCTTTATCCATAAAAAATACTAACATCTTGTTTATCTACATTCATAGTAAAGAGAATTTCAAAATCCGTATTAGTATCATCATGTGTTATTTCTTCAGCCTCCTTATCTGATTGACTATCTGTATGTACCGGTGTCTCCGAAGTTATTGGTGGGGTGTCCTATGCCGATGGAGAAAGGTTATCTATGACCTTTATAATAGGTACACTACCAATTTTTCTCTTACCTTTTTCCTTTTGATATACCTTCGCAAAAGATTTATCCATTTTTTGTCTCTCCCTTTCTTCTTTCTTTTCTTTTTTAACAAAAAATATGTCTTATTTGTCTGCAGTTTCATCTACTATCTCTTTCACTCTCCCAGCCATTAGGCTGACCTACCGGTGACCACTCATAAAAACTGATCGGTTGGCTTTAGTGATCAGTTCATCAATCTCTTCTCTGGAATTAACAGGGTGAACAACCAACAATGCTTCAACCTTTAACTTTTTGTCCAATTCCATAACTGACATTCTTTTAGCCTCTAATCTTATGTACAAGTCGTCAGGCAGATCATCTACAACCTCAATCAAAACTTTCTTGTAGATGTCAAGATGCAAAATGATGCTCTCCTTTATTGTGTCCTTATTAGATTCCTTGAATGAATGATAAAGTTTACTTACATTGAAAAGACTACCATATTGAGTTATCTCATTTACTAGTTCCTCCAATGTAAGGGTATACGGTGCCTTAGGTTGTTTCTTCTTTGGAGTTAGTTTCTTCTTAGGCTCCCTTATAGCCTATTGCTTATTCCTTAATGTTCTTGCCTTTTTAGGAGAAGGAGAAGGTACTAGTGAAGTTTTCCTCTTCTTCCTTTCAACTCTCTTGAACTCTGCTACCTTACCACTATCAGTATCCAAAGAAGTGACAACTGGTGAAACATGAGCTAACGGTTCCAGTCCTTCTAGTTCACTAGCAATAATACCACTCAAGTTCATCACATTTTCCTTAACTTCTTTAGCCATCTTGGATGCATCTCTGATGAATTTTTCTCTTCTTTTGCATTGAAACAACACTCTCAATAGTATCAACACTACCAAAAATTTCTTCTGAAGGTTCCCTAAGTGCATCAAGAAGTGTCTTAGCATAAGCCTCAAGAATATTCAGATCAACTTCATATACCATCTCTATTATCCAAATAGTTCTAGGAGTAACAACTTCTATCCATGTTTCATCTCTTTTGATTACAAAACAAATTCACTTATCATACTTATCTACAATGCTCTGTGGTATCCTTTCTCTAGCCTTCATTTTGGTTTAGAAGTTTTTGAAATAGGCTTTTACCATGTCATCACTGTTAGCACCAATGTCGGTAATAGCTTCCATCATCTGTCTACCTACCAGGATGTCATATGCAAAGTCCTTGTGACCAATGTCAGGTATCTCTTTTGTGAAGTAAAGCATTAAACACACAAGTAGATTCCCAAAATAGAATGTCCCCTTCTTGTCACCCTTAATCTTCTTCAAGTTATCTAGCAATTCATCCTTAAGCCACTCACATATGTCAATTTTAGCATTTTTCTTAACCATCTCATATGCACTATGAATACACAAACTAGAAACAAAATTTAACCTTTTTGCATGTGTAACTTTGTATCCAAATACCATGCTCACATATTACACATTTGCATCAGTGATATCATTAACCCTAAGAGACCTATTGTCAAATGTAGCTCCAATTAGGTCCATAACACCCTTGTTTGGTATCTGTGTGTATGAAAAAGGGTCTGTAGCTGCAAGCACAACACTTCAATTAAGTCATTACATGTATGGTTAGTAAATCAATAATGAATACTAATAAACCATAACAAAGTGACTTATTGCCTTCTAAAAGATGCGAGTATAGGATTGCTCTCAGATTTTTATAAGCAATACCAGTGACTAGACTATGTAGGTCCTGGGGACAATTGAGAGGGGGGGCTGAATCAGTTGTCTAATAAATTCAAACCAAAATCTTATTAACCAACTTGATGCTTAGTACCGGTAAGACTGTTAAGTATGCCGGTAAACAGTGTTAACAAAAAATTGCTATACCAGTAAGAATTAATGCATGAAACATAAACATGAAGTCATCCACAACACATGACACAAATATTTGTATGTGGAAACCCTGTAAGGGAAAAAACCACAGTGGGAAACCTTACCCAGAATCAGATGATACTACTACAGATAGTAAGTGTACAAAGAGGGGTCTGCACATGCAGAAAGGCCAACAGCCTAGAGCTCATTGCTCAAACACAAATGGGAGTCACACTGACTATAGTTGGATGGTTAAATCCAATGAGAATGTACTGCACAAAATAGCATCTTCATATGCTGGATTCAGTACCGGTGTAATGTTGATATGCTTCTACAAAAACCTAACTTCACCTTCAAATGATGTCTTTGTGTATATTCCTTCTTGATCTCACATATACCCTTCCTTAAATCTTTTTCGCATTCCACACATGATCTTACAAGTAAGATCTTACATTTATACCATACCCTAAGACCAATTTTAGTAGGTCGGCTCTACAAGATATTACAATAAAACATTTACAAATAATATAATATCTGATGAAATAACCGATTGAACATGTCGGCTTAATGCATTTACAACAACAATAAATCATCTCCATAGCATGCCATGTTGATCTGGAAAAGATAAAGTTGCTGGTGTAACCCTAGATAACTTGGACCTATTTGCGGGTAAAAGCAAATATGCAAATAAGAATATGCAAATGATTATTACTTCAAAGAAAAGTGTCCACATGATGTCTTCGACATTACCAAGTGTCTTCCATGTCAATGCAGGTACCAGTGAACATTATATCCTGCTGGTTAACCATATACCGGTGACTGTTTTGAACAGTTTACTGATTGCCGGTGAATGTTGTTGGATCTCCAAAGTAGGTGTATTTAGTAGGTGTTGACATCAATGACAAAACCATACCAAAATACCAACAATCTCCCCCTTTAGCATTGATGGCAACACAAGATGGAAAAACCATCAAAGTGCCAAAACAAAAATGCCAAGTACAGAAACCAATTCTCCCCCTGGGAGTAATTATACCAAATTCTCATACCAATCTCTCCTAAAAAAGATAATGCATTTTTCAATATATCTTTCCTTAATGTTTTTCCATATATTTCCATATATCTCTCCCCCTTTGACATCAAATGCCAAAGTCACAAAAGGTCAAGTTCATACAAAATACCAACCAATTCAATATACCAACTACTCCCCCTTTGAAGTAGCTTCCTCATCAAATACCGGAATAAAAGATTTGTCCATTTAATTCTATCGGTTGATGACAATCATCAACTATCTAAGTCTCTACCGGTGGAGGTAAGACTCCGAGCTAATCTCTGAGATACTCAAAAGTTTCCTTAGGCAAAGGTTTTGTAAAAATATCTGCAAGTTGTTCTTTAGTATTCACATAAACCAATTTTATTTCCTTTTCTTCAACTTTTTCCCTTAGAAAATTTAGTTTGATAGAAACATGTTTTGTTTTAGAATGTAATACTGGATTCTTAGATATATCAATTGCTGCAGTGTTATCACAATATATAGTAATAGGTTCCTTGCATTTTACCTTTATGTCTTTCAACATTTGCTTAAGCCAAAGTACCTGTGTACAATTTGTTGCTGCTGCAACATATTCTGATTTTGCTGTTGATAAAGATGTACAACTCTGTTTCTTACTTAACCAAGAAACTAATCTCTTTCTAAGAAAGAATGCTCCTCCAATGGTGCTTTTTCTATCATCCACATCTCCTGCCCAATTTGCATCTGTGTATGCATATAGATCAAAATTTTCATCTTTAGGATACCATAATCCAAGATTTGTTGTGCCTTGTAAGTACCAGAAAATCCTTTTTACTACTGATTCATGATTTTCCCTAGGATTACTCTAAAATCTAGAAACTATACATACTGCATTCATAATATCAGGTCTGGTTTGTGTCAAATACAGTAAACCTCCTATCATAGATTTGTATCTAGTTGGATTGACAGGTGTAGATTCATCCCTTTGAGATAATTTGTCATTTGTAGTCATAGGTGTGCTTATCGGTTTAGAGTTTTCCATCCCAAATTTCTTAAGTAGTTCTTTCAATTACTTAGATTGACTCAAAAATATGCCTTTATCAGTCTGTAAAATCTGCAATCCTAAAAAGAATTTTATTTCTCCAATCATAGACATTTCAAATTCATGCTACATTTTAGGAGAAAATTCTTTGCATAATCCATCTTCTCCTCCAAAGATTATATCATCAACAAATACTTCCATAATCAAGATGTCATCATTAGTTACTTTGTAATATAAATTGCTATCTGCATTTCCTTTAGTAAAACCAATTTTTAAAAGATACTTATCCAATCTTGCATACCAGGCTCTTGGAGCTTGTTTGAGTCCATACAGAGCTTTTCTTAATCTACAAACCATATCATTGTTATCTATCAAAGAAAATCCATCAAGTTGTTTAATATAAACTTCTTCTTCAAGATCTCCATTCAAAAATGCACATTTAATATCCATTTGATAAACTTTGTAATCCTTGTGAGCTGCAAAGGCCAAGAATAATCTAACTGCCTCAATTTTGGCTACCAGTGCAAAGGTTTCATTGTAATCAACTCCCTCTTTCTGAGAATATCCCTTACACACTAGTCTTTCTTTATTCCTAACAACCTTACCATCTTCATTGAGTTTTTTTTTAAATACCCATTTGGTTCCAATTACATTTTTATTTTCAGGCCGAGGAACTAATGTCCAAGTATTATTTTTCTCAATTTGTCCTAATTCTTCTTCCATAGCTTTAATCCAGAATTTATCTTCACATGCCTCATTGATAGATAATGGTTCAATTTGAGAAATAAGACATACCTCTTCATTTGCCAATCTTCCTTTTGTCATGACTACTTTAAATTTGCTTCCAATTATCTGATCTTTAGAATGATTTAGTCTTACATACCAGGGTGTCTTAGTCTGTTGTTGTTCTTCAATTACTGTGGTATCCTTTGATGATACCAGAGTAACTGGATCATCATTCTGTACTGGTGGATTTACTGTTGGTTCATTTGTCATAATTTTTGTTATCAGTTCAGAGTCTATATACCTTGAAGTTCCTCTGAATTGTTCATCAATCTTTACATTTGTACTCTCAACAGTTTTTTGTAGTCTTTTATTAAAACATCTATAAGGTTTACTCTTAGATGAATAACCAAGAAATATTCCTTCATCACTTCTAGGATCAAACTTGCCAATATACTCATCTCTTCTAATATAACATTTACTTCCAAAAATTCTGAAATACTTAAGAGTAGGAGTATTACCAAACCATAGTTCATGAGGGATATTACCGATTTCACCTTTGATGTGAAATTTGTTGAATGTATAGATAGCAGTGCTTACTGCCTCTCTCCAGTACACATGTGGTAGATTTGCTTCTTATAACATACTTCTTGCTGCATCCAAAATAGTTCTGTTTTTTCTTTCAACAACTCCATTCTGTTGTGGTGTCTGAGGTGCTGATAACTGTCTTTTGATTCCATTTACTTCACAAAATGTATTAAAATCTCTGGATGTGAATTCTCCTCCTTGATCTGATCTTAAACATTTAATTTTCTTGCCGGTTTCATTTTCAACCATTGCTTTGAATAGTTTGAACTTCCCAAGTGCTTCTGATTTTTCTCTGAGAAAAGTAACCCAACACATTCTAGAATAATCATCAATAATTAGCATAAAATATCTATCACCTTGTAAGCTTTTAGTTCTAGTCAGACCACATAAATTAGTGTGAATTAAATCAAGAGCATTATTGGATTTTTCTGGATTACTTTTGAAACTAGCTTTAACTTGTTTTCCAAATTGACATTCCTTGCAAATTGTATTCTGAGGTTTCACAATTTTAGGTAGATCTCTAACTACCTTAGAAGTACTGATTTTTACCATGCAATCAAAATTTACATGACATAGTCTTTTATGCCATAGCCAACTTTCATCTATATGAGCAATTAAGCATGCCTTTTCACTATTATTCATGAAAGATATTACCTCTAGTCTGATTACCGATTGCAATTTCCAAACCAGTTCTATTCATGATTTTGCATTTTCCATTTTTAAATTGTAACTGAAAACCTTTCTCAACTAATTGACCAACACTTAAAAGATTATGTTTTAATCCTTCAACATAGTAAACATTGTTAGTGTTATGTTTACCATCAAGAGATATTGAACCCTTACCTTTGATTGAACAAGCTTTGTCATCTCCGAATCTTACTAAACCTCCATTGTATTCTTGAAAGTTCAAGAATTTACCTTTGTCTCCAGTCATGTGATGTGAGCATCCTGAGTCAATAATCCATTCATCCTTTGATTCCACTTTAGCTGCTAGGGCTTGTTCTACTGGTTGAGCAATAGGTACCGGTTGATCTTCTATTATAGCAACAAAGACCCATCCATTGTCTGTTGAATCTTCATCAGAATCATTAGTCACACCTTCATCAACAATGTAACAAGATTTATCTTTGTTTTTCTTAAATCTATATCTCTGATATTCAGGATTAGGTTTGTATGTCCTTCTAGCTTCTTCTCTTAGTCTAGCATGTCTATCAGGGCATCTTGAAGCCATATGACCAATCTTATTGCAGTTGAAACATTTAAAGGGTGCTTTACCTTCATACTTACTTCCAATTGGACCTTTTGGCATTTTTCTTGCAAATAGTGCTTCAAGTTCTTCAAGCTCTTCATTCTCCTTCCTGGTTTCTTCAAGTTCTCTTGCATAAAAGGCTCTCTAGTCTGATTTATCAAAAGATGGAGCAGATGATGTTGATGCTTTGAAGGCCAAATCAGTTTTTATAGTAGCAACAAGACCAAATTCCTCAATTTCAAAAGCTGAAAGTTTTCCAATCAATGTATCCCTAGTTACTAATGTATTAGGCATTGTTCTCAACTCATTAATAGCAGTAACCTTCATTTTATATGCCGGTGGCAAACCTCTTAAGATTTTTGAAACAATCTCATCTTCACTCAAGGTTCCTCCACAACATTTGATACCTAAAACAATTTCATTTACTCTTTCCATAAAAGTAGAAATTCTTTCATCTTCTTCCATTTTCAGATGTTCATACCTGACTAAGAAGCTTTCAAGTTTTGCAATTTTGACTGTGGAATCTCCTTCATTTAGTGTTTCCAAATGATCCCAAATAGCTTTTGCAGTAGATCTATCTGATAACCCCATGATTTGTTGATCTGATAATGCGCTCAAGAGTGCTTCTCTTGCTTTGCAATCATTTTCTTCATCTTTAGCTAAAGTAATAGGAGCAGGTTGACCAGCTACAACAGCAGTATAACCATTCTTAGTAACTTCCCAGATGTCTTTACCAATGCAATTCAGATGTGTCTCCATTCTGATTTTCCATATTCCATAGTTGGTTCCATCAAGTTTAGGACTATCCTTTCTAAAATAATTAGTAGACATTGGATCTCCTCAAGTTGTTAAACTTCTGCAAAAAGAGGACTAAGCTCTGATACCAATTGTAGGTCCTGAGGACAACTGAGAGGGGGGGGGTGAATCAGTTGTCTAATAAATTCAAACCAAAATCTTATTAACCAACTTAATGCTTAGTACCGGTAAGACAATTAAGTATGCTAGTAAACAGTGTTAACAAAAAATTGCTATACCGGTAAGAATTAATGCATGAAACATAAACATGAAGTCATCCACAACACATGACACAAATATTTGTACGTGGAAACCCTGTAAGGGAAAAAACCACGGTGGGAAACCTTACCCATAATCAGATGATACTACTGCAGATAGTAAGTGTACAAAGAGGGATCTGCACATGTAGAAAGGCCAACAGCCTAGAGCTCACTACTCAAACACAAATGGGAGTCACACTGACTATAGTTGGATGGTTAAATCCAATGAGAATGTACTGCACAAAATAGCATCTTCATATGCTGGATTCAGTACCAGTGTAATGTTGATATGCTTCTACAAAAACCTAACTTCACCTTCAAATGATCTCTTTGTGTATATTCCTGCTTGATCTCACATATACCCTTCCTTAAATCTTTTTCGCATTCCACACATGATCTTACAAGTAAGATCTTACATTTATACCATACCCTAAGAGGTCAATTTTAGTAGGTCGACTCTACAAGATATTACAATAAAACATTTACAAATAATATAATATCTGATGTAATAACCGATTGAACATGTCGTCTTAATGCATTTACAACAATAATAAATCATCTCCATAGCGTGCCATGCTGATTTGAAAAAATAAAGCTACCGGTGTAACCCTAGATAACCTGGACCTATTTGCCGGTAAAAGCAAATATGCAAATAAGAATATTCCAATGATTATTACTTCAAATAAAAGTGTCCACATGATGTCTTCGACATTACCAGGTGTCTTCCATGTCAATGCAGGTACCGGTGAACATTATATCCTTCCAGTTAACCATATACCGATGACTGTTTTGAACAGTTTACTAATTGCTGGTGAATGTTGTTGGATCTCCAAAGTAGGTGTATTTAGTAGGTGTTGACATCAATGACAAAACCATACCAAAATACCAATAGACTACACCAAGATGAAGGATTTAATCTATATGAGCATGAAAAACAAGAAAAAAATGGATGCAAGATGGATGAAAGATTCAAGCAATAATGATTCAAGCAATATGGATTCAAGCAATAATGGATTCAAGGAATATGGGTAAACTAAATATGGATGCAAATAATCTAAAAAGGCATAATGTATTCAATGACTCCAGAGCAAAAATCAGTGTAATAATAATCTCCAAGCGTGTTCTCAAAAATCTCTAGGGTGAATTGATTTAGAGTTGAAGGGTGAATTTATAGAGAATTACAAGAGAGAGGATGAAAAAGCTCAATTTAGGATTAATTGAAAATAATTGAGAAATCAGGTTCAGTTAACCTTGAGATAGATTCCTATTATAGTTTAATTGAAATGCATTTAGATAAGAAGTTCAAGTTGCATTAGAAATAAAAATTAATTAATTCCATGCACTTGTGATAAAAATAGATAATTCTTTGATTTATTCAAGAAAAGAGTCTTTTTAATGCAACTGAACTTCTTTTCCTGAAAAGTTTTGAGTTCCAATTTTAGAGAATAATCAATAATTCAAGTTAATTGCTTTTCTGACTTCAAGTTCTAAATTTAGAAAAAGAAATAATATCTCAAGTTTGATTTCTCTCTCAATTCAATTCTTTTTATTTTATTTTCAATTCAACTCTTGCTTTGTAATTAATTCCTCTTTTGTAATAAATTAATTCTTTTTTATGATTAATGGCAAATTTATTAATTAATTAAATATGCTAGGATATTTAATAAATTAAATAGGATAATTGATTAAAATGATTTTCTTGGAATGATTCAATTAATTAAATGAATATTTAATTAATATTGAGTAATTGATTTGCCATGTGACATTTAATGATTAAAGAATTAATTATGTGCTCAAGATTGATTTAATTGCCTTTGGTTAGGACCTTGGTGATGTTGTCGAGATTAGGGGCCCATGGTTTAGATGACCAATTTTAGGGTATTACATTTTCCCCTCTTTGAATTAATGTGTGAGGAGCGTGTTGGTTCAAAGAATAGTTGATGTCTAGGAGATGCCAGTTCTGAACTTGATTGATCATGAACCAAATAAAGAGCAAGATGTTTATCTTGATTCGAAGTGATGAAGCTGAATGAAGTCTGATTAAAGCGATACCGATTTTGAACTTGGTTGAACTAAGGAATGATAGAGAACAAAGATATCAAACTTGAACTTGATTAATCAAGAATCGGATCTTACTGATCTAGAACTTGATTGAACTAGACACAGTGAGTGAAGATAAAAATTGACCTTGAACTTGATTGATCAAGATACGATGAGCAAAAAATAAATTGTCCAGCTTGATTCGATGCGATGAAATTGAACACCTACTTAGATTGAGCATGTGATCGAAGATACTCTTAAACTTTTGATTGAGTTTAAACAAATAATCAACTTGATGTAAAGCGATAAAAATGATTAATATTAAGAGATTGATTCAGATGAAAACAAATATCAGCTTGATTTGAAGTGATGAAACTAATATGCCCCTAGCGATTGATTCAATTTAGATGAACAAGAAATCTCAATTTGATGTGAAGCGATAAAGGTGAAATGCCCCTTAGCAATAAGAATTTGATTGATTTTCTTTAGTTGAAAATATTTTTGCTTGACTTTTGATGAAGATTTGAAAATTTTCTCGACTTTGAAGATGTGAGGTCATAAGGTCACAAGTATGCCCCCTTGGGAGTGAAATCGAAAGATAGCGAGGGTACATTATAGGCAATTTTGAGCGATGATAATGATTTGAGCACAAAGAATAATTCTGAGGAATTTTGGAAAAATTTGGCATTAATTGAGAAGTTGAGTGCAAAGTTGTCGTGTAGAATTAAATTGAGATCTAGCATTGATTGATAAGAAATTGAGCAAAATTTGAAGAAAGAATGAGCTTTAGATAAAAGGCGCTAAGTGGTCCAAATTGTGAAATTGAGTAGGAAAATGATCTCGGATTTCGATACCAAAAATGGAATCAGAACAGGCGAATTAGCTCAGGGTACAATTTTCATGTCCATCGGAGCAAGTTGAAAAATTAAGGTTTTGGCTATATAAGGGGTAAAAGTGTCATTTTCAATTCATTTTAACCCTCCAAGTTTGAAAAGTCAAAAAGCCTTTTGCAAAGAAAATGGTGGTCCCTACTCGTGAGTATTGATTCGAGTGCCAAAGATGACATAATCGACCTCGACACTATGAGCCAGCGGTAAGTGATCAATCTTAAGCCTCTTTATGTTCTCAATTTTGAATTTTTTTGTTCATTTTTCATTTTTTGGCATGTTTGAAGTCGACCCTTCTCGTTTTGTCATGTGAGATAGGATCCTGTCTCGAACGAAAAACCGCTAAAGTTTATTTTGTCATTTTAGGCCATTAGATTTGTCATTCTAACCCCACCCTTATATCGTACGACAACATGCATAAAAGACCATTTTGTCATCTGGGGTCTAATCTTTTGTCGTATGGGGATCTTTTATCGTACGAAGCCCAATCCTGACTCATACGAGTTGGTGCCCTTCTGTGTTTTGTCATTTGGGAAACAATGAGCATTTTTGAAGGTCTAAACTTGAAATTTTAATTTTGCAATTGACGTAGTTGGATTTGCGTGATGTTTTACTTCTCTTGTAGGCTTATTTGGAATATCTTCTGATGCTTCGTTGTTTTGAATTTTGCAGGTTCAATTGCCTCATGTGCTCTTCAGATGTGTTTATCCTCCTACCATGACATTAGTTTGACAACTTTCAGAGGTTGAGTAGGCACACATTTATTTGTGCGGCTTGACACACCTTCTTGATTTACCAGACATTCATGTGAATCACAGAATGCTCACAACATTGGTTGAGTGATTCCATTCAGAGCATAATACCTTCCATTTTCTAGTTGGGGAGATGACTATCACTCCTAAGGATGTATATAGGATCCTCCATATCCCTTTTGCTGGGGATAAGGTAGATTACGATGCAGCGTTGTTACCTGGATTACAGGTAGTCAGGCATGTCTTTAGGGATCCTGATATTTTGACACGTTCCATCAGTTGGGACATCATGATGAGTAGGTATAGTGAGGAGTTTCCTCTGGTGTGTGTTCTAGCAGGTTTTATCAGTTTTTTTCTAATACCAGATAGAGGACAATATGGATTCTAGTGTGGCTGGGGTAGGATGCTAGAGAGATTGATGGAGACCCCTCAGAGGCTTGGCTAGAGTTCCTACATATTAGCCCATATATATCACGAGATGCATGAGGTTGTGTATAGGGAGGGCAAGAGCATGGTCATTGGAGTTTTGATTTTACAGGTTTGGGCTTGGGAGAACCTCCCAGTTTGTCGGTCGATTTTTGATGATAGAAGAGAGCCTGGGCAGCCGATTGTATATAGGTATGTAGGTTATGTTACGTAGCCCCATCTGGGGAAGACCAATTTTTGGCAACGACAGCTAGATGACCTTATAGCCATGATATGGAGACCTTATAGGGGCCTAGAGCCATGGGATGACTGGCAACTAGTACGCATAGATATTTTTGTTACGCACCCACTTATTGGCAGATCGCAGACTATAGTAGAGTGATTTGTAGTTTCTTGAGTGATGAGGTAGTATGGCAAGCCTCAGGGGATCTCATAGTTCACAGCGTATGCACATTATGCTAATGAGGAGAGGCGAGGATGGTCACTGAGGTTATCCTATGCCTTGAGTATGTAGGAACTCACTAGTTTACAGTGCTTGAGATGGGATTACATGGATAATGTTGCGGATGCGGGGGTATCACCCCAGTATAGGGATTGGTTCTAGCAGCATCCATTCCCTAGGTTGATAGATCCAGTTGAGTAGGCTCCTCGCATTAAGGAGATTGAGGATGATTCCCCGACATAGGGACAGGGACAGGGTCAAAGACAGGGATAGGGACAGAGAGCCGAAGCTCCAAGGTGGGCAAGTGGTGATCCTAGTGCTAGTAGCAATAGGGTTCTAGCTGGGGTTGGATAGTAGGGTGGATCCCTTGGGAGGATAGGTGTGAGGCTGGGCGGAGTTGAGGAGGAGAGAGCAGCACCAAGATAGGTCTGGCAATGGAGGGAGGAGTAGGGTGGAGTTGGAGGTGGAGATGGGGGTGGAGAGCCTGTGAGATGGTCGAGATGGTCGATGAGAGCATGTCTTGCAGAGATGCAATCACAGCTGACAATGGCTCAGACTCAGCTGGCAGAGCAAGACCGACAGCTAGCAGAGCTTAGGGTTGAGCACAATAGTCAAATCGTAGAGATGAGAGCAAAGAGGAGAGCAGAGACAGTTGTTTTCCACCAGAAGGTCCTTCACCAGATGAGTAGGGTGGCATACTTTGTTGTAGCGTACAGCATAGCAGTTCTAGTTGCACAGCAGGTTGTCCCCTACTCGTAGTACATGGCACAGTCGGAGGGAGCTTGGGAACCTCATCAGGACCCTGGTTAGCAGGCTCCACCTCCTCCACCAAGTGATGAGGGAGAGGCTGAGAGATAGATATTCTTTTTGTTGCTCTGATATTTTTTTGTAGACATACCCATTTTTTTGTAGCCTATATGATTCTTGTTCTGATGGGAGATTGTATATGTCATTTGACATCATTTTGTACTCTGAGACTTTATATATATATATATATATATATATATATATATATATATATATATATATATATATATATATATATATATATATATATATATATATATATATATATATATATATATATATATATATATATATATATATACGAGATCGATTTGACTTCATCGTACTTGTGTTGATTCATTTATGAGATACTTTTTATATGCTTTATTATACATGTATGCATTTCTTTCAGTATGGATGTATGTAATGCAAATGATCATGGATGTCTATTTTTCTCTTTTCATATGCAAATAAATGAATGTGAATGAGTAATGAGTAATGCAAATTTTTCATTTTTCTATGCAATAAGATAAATGCAAATGAGTAATAATGAAATGTATGAATCTATATAAAATTTTTATGTATGCAGCTAACATCTCAAAAACACAAGTACTCAATCGAAGAAATGATGAAAAATAGACCACTTAGCGAAGAAATGATGATGCATCCATCTCTCATAAAATTAAGAGATCATTATTATCACACCGAAATCACTCTAGATTCACAAAATACAAAATGAAATGGAAAATGATATGCAAAATGCAACCTAAACCTAGTCACCGGATTTAAAATGCTTAAGATTCATCACCAAGCATAACGAACATAACAGGCAAATTAGAGTTCCTTTCTTTTTGAATGTGCAATATTTATTATGTTGTCCGCAATGACCCTTTTTCATTCATATCCTTGGACAGATTTCGCAGGGACCCAAATTGCATCATAAAGAAATTCCCTCAAAATAGACAAAGAAATGATGTAGACCTCCCTATAGCATACAAATAAGTGAAGTTGAGGTATGTGAGGTGACTTCACCTTGATGTGAAGGCTCTTATCATAGACACCCAACTAATTTTATGTTTCCAGATCATTGGGATCATTTCTACAAGCAGAAAACAAAGAAAATATTATGCCCCCAATCTTTGCTCCTCTTAGTCATGATAGACTTCCTCGAGTTACTCAGAGGGATAATAATAAAAAACCAATATAAAATACAACACACAAAGAAAATTTTCATGCATAGCTCAAACTATTTAGTGATTGTTTTCCATTATGTTGTTTTGCTTGTGAACTCAGTGATAAAACTCTTCAGTAGTCAGGAGACAGGTGACTGACTCAGAGTAGATGACCAGATTTCACTGACGAAAAGATGAATTCGTTGATATTTCTTAAGACATGTAAATTGCTTAGTCAATTACCCTAAGACTAAGACATTGATCAGTTTCAAGCCATGAGGGTTCCAACAAACCAAGATGTCACGAAAGTGACTGAAATATATGTACGAGCGAAAGAAAAGATGTAGGAAAGTAGGAATGCCAACGTTGCATTGATGGATGGAGTGCTTGAGTACAAAAGGAACCTGTTTACCAGGTTTTCACGTGCTTGGCAGTGATTCTTTTTTTTTTTTTTACCAAGGCACCTGTTTACCAGGTTTTCACTAGGGCAATTTCTCTTTATATATATATATATATATATATTATTTTTTTTTCAGGACTTTTTATGATTTTTTTTGATTTTTTTTCATTTTTTCAAGACTTTTTTAGTTGTACATGTTGCTGGAGCAGAGAATGGTAACTGAAGAATTTCTTCAAGAGGATGGTGTTAATCAGTTCACAGAGTTGTTCTCCTTCCGAGTTTGAGAGTTGATAGGCATCGAAGCCGAAAACTACAGTAACTATGTAGGGACCCAACCAGTTGGGTTCAAACTTCCCTTTGTTGTCTCGAATCTGCTATTTTTTAGGATTTTCTCTCAGAACTAGGTCACCAACCTAAAATTCTCTTTGTCTAACTTTCTTGTTATATCCTCTGGACATTCTCTTCTGATATACTTTGAGATGATCAAATGCCACTTGCCGACGCTCATCTAACAATTCGAGTTCTTGCAATCTAGATATTCTATGATCATTATCAATAACAAGACCTTGCAAAGAAACTCTTAGAGATGGTATTTCTACTTCAATAGGTAATATTGCTTCGGACCCATACACCAAAGAAAAATGTGTAGCCCCAGTAGGTGTTTTGATACTTGTTTTATAAGCCCATAATGTAGGATTGAGCTGCAGATGCCAATCCTTCCTAGATTTGTTCACTGTTCTATGAAAGATAGTCAATATGTTTTTGTTCGATGCCTCGGCTTGTCCATTAGATTGAGGATAATATATTGATGACCAATGTTGTTTTATTTTGAATTTCTCACAGAGCTCATCTAGGTCTTTATTCTTGAACTATCCTCCATTACCAATCACGATGGATGAAGGTATCCCATACCTGCAGATGATATAGTTTAAGATGAATAAGGTGACTTGTTTACCAGTTGCTTTGATGAGCGGAACTACTTCTACCCACTTGGTGAAATACTCAATGGTAGTTATGATGAATTTATGTCCATTAGATGAAGCAGGATATATCTGACCAATGAGATCAAAGGCCCATTGCTGAAAAGGCCAATGTGTAATGAAGGGTATGAGATCCCTTGTGGAGAATGTATGAGGTTCCCATATAGCTAACATTTTTAAAAATTCTTAGCAAATTTAATGTCATCTTTCTCCATGTCTGGCCAGTAGTAGCCAACCCATAGTAGTTTCTAAGATAAAGTAAAACCATTCGAATGAGATCCACAAATACCTTCATGAACTTCCGATAATACATGTTTAGATTCTTCAGTTTCTAGACACCTAAGAAATGTACCATCCAAACCTCATCTAAATAAATCATTAGCAATGATAACATATCGTGAAGCATTTCAGGTCAAGTTTTTTTTCTCATTACAGGTAAGATTTTCAGGTATAATTTGGTCTCCTAGATAAGAGTAGATGTGGTTGTATCGAGATGAGTCATGTCCAATAAGGAATAGACTATTTGGGTCTCAGGAGAATCATAGGCTGGATAATGTAACTCTTCCACCAAGAATTCAAAGAAAAAATTGGATTCTTGCAACTCAAGTATAGACGCCAAGGTGGCCATAGCATCTGCTACTCTGTTTGTGGATCTAGGAGTCTGTTGGAATGATACAAAAGTAAAATAATTCTTGAGATCATCAACCATTCTCTTATAAGGCATTAGTTTCTCATCTTGAGTCTGATATGTATCATTGATTTGATTTATGATCAGCTGAGAATCTCCATAGATGTGTAATTCTGCAACCTTCCATTTAATAGCTAGTTTTATGCCATTTACCAAAGCTTCATATTCTGCAATGTTGTTTGTGCAAGGGAACAAAATCTTATAAGACCTTGGGATTGAATACTTCTGAGGAGTAATAAATAGTATTCCAACACTGGAACCATTTTGAGTAAAAGACCCATCAAAGAACATCTTCCAGGGTTGTTGAGTAAGATGCATTATTGATTCATCTAGAAACTCTATATGCAGTGGTTGAGTGTCTTCAAGCAGAGCTTCAACAAGTGTATCAACAATTACCTATCCTTTTATGGCCTTGCATTCCACATACTCAATATCAAATTTTGTAAGTATCATGACCTATTTTGCCAATCTTCTTGTAAGTTTTGCTTTGCTGAGAAGATATTTGAGTGGATCAATTTTAGCCACCAGCTTGACTGAATGTGCTAACATCTAGTGTCTCAATTTTTGTGATGCAAAGAGTAATGCCAAGCATGTTTTTTCTATGATAGTGTAGTTCATTTCATAAGACATCAATGTTCTGTTGATGTAATAGATAGCTCGTTCCTTTTTATTGTCATCCTGTTGTGCCAGAAGTGCCCCCAGTGATGAATCAATTGCTGATATGTATAAGATCAATGGTTTACCTTGAATAGGTGGCATCAATATTGATGGATTTGATAGGTACTCTTTGAGTTGCCGAATATTTTGTTCACATTCCTGATCCCAATTGTATATTACTCCTTTCCTCAATACTTTTGTGAAAGGTTGAGCTTTGTCTGTTAGCTGAGAAATGAAGCATTTGATTGATTGGAGATGTCCCTATAGACTTCTCATTTGACTGATTTTCTTTGGAGGTGGCATTTCCATTATGGCTTGGACCTTCTCAGGATCAAACTTGATTCCCTTCTTTGAAATGATGTAGCCAATTAGTTTACGAGATGTCACTTCAAATGCACACTTTTTTGGATTTAACCAGAGTTTGAACTTTTCCATTCTATCTAGTATATGACCTAGCTCTTGAATATGTGTTGATCTCTTCATAGTCTTCACTAAAGTATCATCAACATAATCCTCCATATTCTTGTGCATCATGTCATGAAAAATAGTAGTGACTGCTCTTTGATAGGTTTCTCTTGCGTTCTTTAGCCCAAATGGCATGACATTCCAACAAAAGGTTCCCCATGCACAGGTGAAAGCTGTCTTTTCTTGATCTATGGGAGCTATTTTGATTTGATTATATCCATAGAATCCATCCATTAGTGAGTACATCTCATACCCAGCAATCATGTCGACTATCATATCAATGTCTGGTAATGGAAAGTCGCCCTTCGGACAAACTTTGTTGAGATCTCTGAAGTTAGTGTAAACTCTGATAGATTTGTCTGCCTTTGACACAGGTACTATGTTTGAAATCCATTCGGCATAATCTATAGCTCTAATGAATATAGCTTTTAGCATTTTTTCTCGCTCAACCTTGACTAGCAGTGCCACATGAGGGTGCATCTTACAGAGTTTTTGCTTGATTGGTTTAACCCCTAGTGTGATGAAAAGATGGTGCATGATGAGATCAAGATCCAGGCCTGGCATATTAGAGTATGTCCATGCAAAATTTATTTTATTTTCTGAGAATAGATGAGTGAAATCCTTCAATTCTTCTACTGATAGTGATTGAGCTACATGAATGATGTGTGGTGTCTCTTGACTCCCAATGTTCACTGGCTGAGTTGTCTCAATCAATATAGAAGATCTCTCCTAGAAGTGACTTGGCAGTATATCAAGCATCTCACTTTCAGGCGCCTCAGAGAGGTTTTCACCCTTAGGTACATCCTTTATTTTCTCTTTTTTAGATTCTGACACCACCACAATGTGGTTTTTGCCATCAGATCTTTCATTTTTATTTTTCTTGTTTTTGCGACTAAGATACTTGATATCTTCTTCAATCATGTTTTCACTCTGTTTACTAGTGGAAGAGTCCATAGGTTCAACTACATTGAGATAATAGGCTAATGTATAGTCATTGGCAAAAGTGGGTATATTCATGGGCTGGTTTTGTAAAGTACAGTTAATTAGTTCTAGATGTAGTAAGGATAAATGTTGGACAGGTTTGAGAGTGTTCATGGTATTGTCATCACAACTGTGGATCAAAATGTCAAGTTCTAGAAGGATACCTTATGTAAGTGTCTTGAGACCAGGAAGAGTCAAAACGTGATTATTAAAGTTCACATTAATATTTAGTTGATCTAATCCAATAGACATACTTGTAGTGTCGTTCCCTACACCAAACTGGATGTCATATCATGGTTTGACAATAATAAGATCAGTAGACATATTTTCATCATTTACATCAAATGATTCAGAATTTGATGCTGAGTAGATATTGTACTGAATAGGACTGTTGTTAGAGTCATCAGATGAAGTTTCTGAGTCTTCTTCAAGTGATTTAGTGAGTATATGTATGGTATCAAAACCAACATCTTTAATGCTACAAGTTCCTTCAAGATTTGTCTCATTTATCATTTGTATTTGACATACCTGTTGACATGATCTTACTATTTATGTGATTTGATGTTGTCTACTCCATTCAGCTTCTTCTGGACTGATAACTAGTTCTTGTTCTATAGCTTCCAACTCTTCTTGTGTAGTGCTATACCTAATTTGTTCTATCTTAGTATAGGGGTACATAGATGAAAAGCTTTCTAGTATTCTTCCTTCCTTTAGTCCTTGTTGATAGTCTACTTGTCTTCTTAGTCTGATTTCCTGTATTTCCTTCTCTAGTTTTATGCGCATCAGTTCTTGAGTATCATCTGTGATACCGCTAGACTCTTCTGGAGTTTCTATACTGGATGTATCTGAGAGGTGGTCAGGACCCCATTCATACTCGTTTGAGTTAGTCTCTAAATCATCTACTTGTTGCCTACCAGTGTATGTGACTAGAACTTTTAGTGGTGCAAACAATTCTCTAATTATTACTACTTCATATCTTATATCCTCTCGGATCTCAACTCCTTGCATTATTGTAGTTGACACCATCGAAGCTTGAGTGTTGACTATTTCTTCTTTCTTGACTATTGATTCCTCTTTCTCTTTTACACACTCTGCTTGAGTTTGTTGAGCGTTTGTTTCTAGTAATGTTGAAGACGATATCCTTTTCTGCCACTTAGAATTAGAAGCATGTTTTTGGTTTGATGTCTTTTTTAGATTGTACCCCACTCCAGCCTTATCCTTTTCTGCCACTTAGAATTAGAAGCAACTGAATTGGTTCAATAATACCCTCTTGATGTTTACCCAAGGGACCAGTACCTAAATATCCCATGCGTTGAATCATCTTGTAGCCAGGACCATATTGGGTTGAGAAAATCTCACAATGTCGTACCTCCTCATTTTGACTATCTTCCTTGAAAATCTAGTTAAGAACAACATCCTCTTCTATTTCATCTACCAAGGAAGTAGAAGACTGTACAAAAAGACCATCATATATGATATTCGGAGCTGAAGTTTGTGTTCTCATAGCCTCTGATGGTTTGCCCAACTGTTTTGGTGATGGAGGGAGAGAGACTAATGAAAGTATTGGTTCTATCTTGTAGCCATCCATGCTAGTATTTGTGATCTTCAATTTCTTTTCCAAGTTTTTCATTAGAGCTTCTGGATTTTCACTTGTATAGGCTGCCCTATTATGAGGCACAAAAGTATTAGCACCTTTTATTAATGCATTACAGGTGACATTTGTATCAATAGGAATACTGACTTCTATTCCATTATAAGGAAATTTTAAGCATTGATGGTATGTTGATGGAACTGCCTTCATCTCATGAATCCATGGCCTGCCCAGTAAGATATTGTATGACAAAGGAAGATCAAGTACCTGAAAAAGGACATCTCTTTCTACAGGTCCCACCTTGATTGGTAATAATACCAGACCTTTAGAGGTCCTTTCTTCTTCATCATAGGCTTTAATTGTTATTTTCTTGGTGGGATCAATCACATTTTCAGAGAATCCTAGTTGTGTAAGCAAACTGTAAGTACATATATTCAACCTCGCACCTCCATTTATCAAAACATGTTTGACTCTATTTTTATGGATCATGGCTTCAATATGCAATGGCTGATTATGTGGATGATTTAGCGAGTTGTCATCTTCTTCAGAGAAGGTTAGATAGTGAGGTGAAGTTAGATGACCCACCATATACTGAAACCGATCAATATCTAAATCTTTGGGAACATTAGTGGTGAGCAATGCTTTATCTAGGATCTCTTTGTGAGCAGAAGAGAGTTTTAGCAATTCAAAGATTGAGATCTAAGCATTTGTCCTTTTTAATTGTTCCACAACGCTATATCGAGAGGATGATGTTGAAGTTAGCCTTTTAAATTTATCCAAGGTCGATTCTTTTTGTTTGTTTGACAAGGCTGGTGGGTTCAATGTTGCTTAAGCCCAGTTGGAAGAACTAGCTCCTTGGAGAGTGACTTTCTTCTGAGAATGGGTTAGAGCTCTTGCATATCATGATTCATTTGGTTTGTCTTGGACTATAATCACATTGCAATATTCTGATTGGGAAGGCTCAATCATGTTGATGATGTTGTCATTGTTGGTATAAGTATAATTTACTTTGGCACCTCCTTTGGTCTTTGATGAATCACCTTGTTCGTAAACAGGTAAAGGGTCCTTAAATGCTTTGTGATCAGCATTGGTCGGGTGATTCCCAACAACAATTTTACCAGCGTCTATGAGATCTTGAATCTCATGCTTGAGCTTCATGCAATTGTTTGTGTTATGACCTTTATTCTGATGGAAGTCACAGTATTCATTTTCTCTCCACCATTTTGGTTTGATTTCTGGATCATATGGTCTGGAGTTATCTGGTAGCATTATCAGGTTGTTTGCCAATGGAGTTTTGAAAGCAAATTCATATGATTCTTCGAGAGGAGTGAAATCACGCTTAGGTTTGGAAAGCCAAGGCTTCTCTTTGAACCATTCTTTTGTTTTCTTTGGAGGATTTTCCGCTGTAGCTTTAGCAGCTTTGAGCGCTTGTGTGCCACTAGCCAAGTTGAATATCATAGGCTTTGAGTTGGTTTTAACAGTGTCTACTACTTCGTCATTAAAGACATTCTTATTGTTGTCTTTTCCATACTTCCAATACTTGTTTTTCTCTTTAGAGCTAGATCCTAGTTGTGTTTCTTTCCAGGGTGAGATATCCCCCTTCTTAATGAGCACATCTTCCATTTGAATGGCATTATCTACCATTTTGTTAAATGATGGGTGTACTTGCATTTTTATACTATATTTCAATTGTTGAACCAAGTTGTTGACAAATATGTCCATTTTTTCAGAATCTGGGATAGGTCTTGAATACCTAGAGAACATCTTTCTCCAATGTTGGAGGAAAGTAAGGAAAGGCTCCCTTGTTTTTTATTTATTATTGCAAAGCTTGATCATAGTCACAAGAAGTCAAATTTTGTATGATTATTGTTGTAAGAATAGTTGGATTAGTTCTTCAAATGTTTTTATTCCTTTAGGTAGACTTGAGAACCATTCCATGGTTTGTTCTCCCAAACTCCTCGGGAAAAGGCGCATGAGATACGTTTGATCATGCATGAACTCCATACAGGAAGCACAAAACTCTTTGACATGATCTTGAGGATATAAGGTACCATCATATTTGTCAAATTTTGGGATCTCAACTCATGAAGGGAATGGAGGCATGTATAGATTCTTGTCAAATGGAAAAGGGCATATTGTCTCCAAAGAATATTGTTTTGGGGACTTATCCTTATTCTTTAGTTTAGTGATCTCGGTCCGTAAGGATAGTAATTGTTTGTGTACCATGAGTATAGGTGATTCTTCCTTTTAAGTAACGAGTGTCTGAACATCATATCCAATAGGAAGCTTGGCACCTTGTTTTGCTAGTTCTAAAAAATAGTCTTCCTTTTCTCGAGCTAGGATAGCTTTCATCATTTTTCGGAAGTCTTTATCCTTTTGACAGTCATGAATTTCTTTTTCTAGAGGTTCGGTGTCTTCTTCAACTTCACTTGATGATGAATCATTATTGGTTTCATGAATATTAAGGTTGTCTTTGTCATTGTATTCTATCTCATGTATGGTGGGAGATTTAGGTTCATAAAATATTGGTACCCCTGATGATGAAGGTTTATCAGTGAGCGGGTCCTTCACATAGTATGGGTTATCTTGATATGTGAAGGGTTGTCCTTTGCCTTTGGCCTCTTTCTTACAAGAACTCCTGGTTTGAGTAGGCCTTTTTATGGATTAGTGTGACCTAAAACTATTTGTGATGCAGAGGTCAAGATCAATTTCAAAGCTAGTTGTTTGGTTAACGTATTTGTTTGAGAGAAGCAAATGAGATTTAGTCTAGTTTCAGGAAAGATCTATCTTGTATAAGATGTTTATCTAAGTTGATTCCAGAGTAGTTACTAAGATTTGGTGTGGTTTCAGGAATGATCTATTCTATATAAGATGTTATCTAAGTGACTTAGGTTTGATAGGTAGTTGATTGAACTAGCTGAAAAGATGATCGACCAAATTGTGCAACACAAATGGCAGAGGTACACTGTCTTGATCTGTTTATGCTTAGGATGATGATAAACAATATTATGCTTGTTGTAGACTGTTTGAGGCAAGTTTGACTGCTTTGTACTGACAAAACCAGAGATTCATACGACAAGATTTACTGAGCCAGATGATAATTTAATAGCTTCAGGATGACAATAGTTATGTTTCGTACGAGTTGCTACCTAGTACTGTACGATAAATGGGTATGTCCAGAATGACAAAAGATTCAGTGCAGTTTTGTTTCGTATGACACAGGATTGAGCTTCAGATAAGAGAGTATCAGGATTCGTATGACAGAGGGTTGAGCTCAGACAACAAATTTTTCAGGCTCGTATGACACAAGATATGGTGTAGGATGATAAATGATCAGCTTTGTATAGCCGTTCATAGGGCAGAGACTAAAATTATGAGTTTTTCAATAGCTGAGTATGACAACTGAGTATGACCAATTCTGAGATGGAGTGATTTTTGACCAGGATAGACTAGTTTTGGACATAATTTTGACTTAAGATGGACTAGTTCTGACACAGACAAAGTTTTTGATCACTGAGTTGTTTCTTGTTTTCTCCAGTTTTTGATATTTCAGTTTTTATTTTAGGGATGAAAACACAAAAAACATGTAGTATAAATAGTAAATCCAATCACAACATGCAAGCCCTAAGGAATTTGGTGAGAGAAGAAAACCTTTTCTTGTAGACTTGGGTACACACCCAATAGCTAATCAGATTATGGCCGCTGAGTCTCGCGCAATGGATTCTCAATGTCATATAATCTAACTCCAAATGCTAATGGGGGCACGAAATGACAAGTATCTTGGCAGAGTCACTATCTCTCTTGCACAAAGATTATCCCCCTTTCGAAGGTGAACCAAGTAGCTTCTAATTTTAATTGGATCTAGTAAGGGGTCTGTTCAGCGCGTCAAGGTATAAACTCAATTAAGAGGTCTCCCAGCCTTGAAAACCAAGGTTTAATATAACTGAAGGTACAAAGGAGAGCTATTCCCGAGCACTATTGTTGACTTGATTTTCATCAAATCACATTTATTTTATAGTGGGTTGGAGTACTTGGCATTTATCCATTCCCACTTAAGTCATTCCCCTCACACCGACTGTAACGGCTTTAAGAGTTTTTCAACCCCTCAAGAGGGCAGGCTTGCTAAAGATGTACAAATCTCAAACAAAGAAAAAGCCTCAAGGGTCTAGATTTCTGATTGTCTAGAAAAGACAAGAGCATACTCTCCTACCTCTCAGGATCTTCTAAAAACATGAAAGACAGATTTGTTCTTTAACCAGATAGAAATTTAGGTGCCTAAAAAAGAATTGAAAGAATACGCAATGTTTGGTCGATTCTTCTTAGGCAACCTACAAAGACAACAAATTAGTAGTCATATTGTCTTTGTGCGACAAGCATATTCTTCGACAAGTGTTCTACAAAAACTGATTAGGCTGTGAAAAATTCTAAGACAGACAGATAAACAACTAGGGTCAGTCATCAGAATAATCAATTTGAATAGAAAACCAAAATCATGAAATTTTCTTTTTTTGAATTTTTAACCAGAAAAATACAGAGCCATATGATAGAGTTTACTAGATCATATGATACAAGATTCCTTCTCATACGATATAGAATTCCATTTCGTACGATACCTGCAGTTTGTCATTTTAGCCTGTGGGAAATGTCGTACGAGATGATGCAGAGACTGTATGGACGAAAATCCAAAAAGTCAAAAATCTAAAATAAATAAATAAAAAAGCATCAGTCTTGGAGGTCAAAAAAATGTAGTCTTCTGCCCCACGGTGGGCGCCAGAGATGTGTGTGTGAAAAAGGGTCTATAGCTGCAAGCACACACTTCAATTAAGTTATTACATGTATGGTTAGTAAATCAATAATGAATAATAATAAACCATAACAAAGCGACTAATTGCCTTCTAAAAGATGCGAGTATAAGATTGCTCTTAGATTTTTATAAGCAATACCAGTGACTAGACTGTACCAAGATGAAGGATTTAATCTATATGAGCATGAAAAACAAGAAAAAAATGGATGCAAGATGGATGAAAGATTCAAGCAATAACGATTCAAGCAATATGGATTCAAGCAATATGAGTAAACTAAATATGGATGCAAATAATCTAAAAAAGCATAATGCATTCAATGACTCCAGAGAAAAAATCAGTGTAATAATAATCTCCAAGGGTGTTTTCAAAAATCTTTGGGGTGAATTGATTGAGAGTTGAAAGCTGAATTTATAGAGAATTACAAGAGAGATGATGAAAAAGCTCAATTTAGGATTAATTGAAAATAATTGAGAAATCAGGTTCAGTTAACCTTGAGATAGATTCCAATTATAGTTTAATTGAAATGCATTTAGATAAGAAGTTCAAGTTGCATTAGAAAAAAATATTAATTAATTCCATGCACTTGTGATAAAAATAGATAATTCTTTGATTTATTCAAGAAAAGAGTCATTTTAATGCAACTGAACTTCTTTTCCTGAAAAGCTTTGAGTTCCAATTTTAGAGAATAATCAATAATTCAATTTAATTGCTTTTCTGACTTCAAGTTCTAAATTTAGAAAAAAAAATAATATCTCAAGTTTGATTTCTCTCTCAATTCAATTCTTTTATTTTATTTTCAATTCAACTCTTGCTTTGTAATTAATTCCTCTTTTGTAATAATTTTTTTTTTTTTATGATTAATGGCAAATTTATTAATTAATTAAATATGCTAGGATTTTTAATAAATTAAACAGGATAATTGATTAAAATGATTTTCTTGGAATGATTCAATTAATTAAATGAATATTTAATTAATATTGAGTAATTGATTTTCCATGTGACATTTGATGATTAAATAATTAATTATGTGCTCAAGATTGATTTAATTGCTTTTGGTTAGGACCTTGGTGATGTTGTTGAGATTAGGGGCCCATGGTTTAGATGACCAATTTTAGGGTATTACAGTATCTTCTTCTTTTTGTCGGGTCTAGTACCGGTTGAGGGTAAACTAATAACTGCCTTAATTGCTTCCTTAGTGATTTTAAAAATAGAATCTAGCCACATAAACTCCCCATGAACTCTGCTGAGTACAAGACGAACTATCTTATCCGGAAATTCAGGGATGTTCAAAATTTTAACAAATCCTAAATCTCCTACAATCTTATGCTCTATCTTGACTAAACCCTTTTCATCAGTTATAACATCTCTATACATGTTCTTCAAGTCATTTGACCCTAAGTTCTCTATCTTGCAGTGAATATAAATCCTCGGGTCTTCGGTAAAAGCAACTCCCTTCAGAATCTTAGAAAAGGCTCTGATGGAATCATCTTGCTTAGCAATCTCAGGGATGATTTTAAACATGAGTCTAGGGTGCTTAATGTTTTCTACCACAATAGGGTTTGCAATAAATTCAGGTGCAGAAGATGAAGATGCCATTTTGAAAGATAAATACCTTTTGACTTGTGAAATCCTTGAATGCCTGAAAACACTTTGCTGCTTTGCCTTAGGAATGCCTTTGCTCTCTCTTTGCACTCTTTGAATGCTTGGATGCTTAGTGGTTTGAAATGAGGGTTTTCCAGTGTTTTATAACCAAAAATTTCTTCAAAAACCGCATTAAATGCTTGCCAATTAAGTGAAATCTTAACACATTTTCCGGTAAAGAATAAATATAACTTCTCACCATCAACCAAGGGTAGAATGCATGATTTTTAGTTTTCTGCCATACCCTCTAAGGATTATTCCTTAGTTAGATGAAGAATCTCCTACTGGTGGAGGGTTACTCTATTCTACTGATGCAGAGATAGATTCATCAACTCTCTAATCTTTCTTCTTAATCCATTGTTTTGAAAATTCTTGCTTTATTTCGTTTACTTTTTCCTTTCCTTTCTCATCAGATCCTTTATTGTTTGCCAGTATAGTCTTGCTTCTATAAAATTTTGCAATATGCCCAATCTTGTTACATGCATAACAAGTTACATTATTCCTTTGAATAGCCTTTCCATATCCTTGACCGGTTTGTGTTCTGCATTGATTAGATAAATGTCCAAATCTACCACAAACATAGAATTTCACATTCATTCTGCAATTTTTTGAGTTATGACCAACTTTATTGAATTTAGAACATTGACCAATGGGTAAATTTGTATTCTAATTATTTCTAAATCTGTACTGATTTGCTTTATGACCAAATTTGTTGCAATTAAAAAATTTCCCATTAAATTTATAAGCATTAGGTTGTCTTACCGGTTTGTTGTGATCTTGATTATTTGTAGTCCCAGAACTTTCTCCATGTTCAAATCCAAGTCCAATTGTATCTCCATCAGGTTTTTGTCTTTTCAGCATGTCATCAAGTCTTTCTGAACTTTTCTTGAATTTGTCTTTGTGTTCATTTGCAGTGATCAACTCATTTTCTAGAATGCCAATTTGTCTCCTAAGCTCATCTTTATCATGTTGCATGTGAATCAAATCTATTTTTAGCATATCATTCTCATGACAAAGTCTCAGATTTTCATTTGCTCCATCATTAAGTCTCCTAGTCAAGTCTTCTTCATTCTTCTTCCTGTCTTCAATATCCTTACATAGCCTCATGGTTAAATCTTGCATTTCATTCCTCATGTTAGTGTTCTCTTGCCTCAACTTCTCTGCAATATCCCCAAGAGTTTCCTTTTCATCATCATGTTTCTGCATTTTCTCACGAAGTTCCTTCCTCTTGTTTTGTGCTATAACCAGGTTCTCCTGAAGTCCTTTAATGAATTCTTGGGAAGTCCTCAGATCATCTTCAAGTTTAATATTCTTCAATTTTTTCTGCATCAAAATCTTCAAGAGCTTCTTCCAACTATTTTCTCACTCTCCATCGGTACCGGTTTCAGAATCTTCCTCAAACTGTTAGGCTTTTGCAAATAGAGGACCAAACTCTAATACCAATTGTTAGATATAATGACAGTCCCAAACACACTGAGAGGGGGGGTGTGAATCAGTGTGTAATCGGTTAGTGGAATATTTGAACTTATTTATAACTTTGCAACCCAAATTAATGTACTGGTAAACAAGTAATAATGCAGCAAAGATAAATAACAAAGACAACATAAATGCACACCATAACACAAGATATTTTGGCGAGAAAACCCGGTAAGAGAAAAACCTCGGTGGGATTTGTGACCCACAATATTTACTCACTGGCCAATATGAATAAATATTACTTACAATAGGGGCCTGCACATGCAGGAAGGCCAATAGCCTAGAGCTCACTACTCAATGAAAGAGTCTCACTGACTACAAAATGGATAATTAAATCCAATACAATGTACTACTCAAAATAGTATCTGCAATGCTTGATTTAGTACCGGTTTAAGCTCTATCAGAAACCTTAATAAAAAACCTTGTCGGTGAATAAAATTCACTCACATAACCTATCTGCCTTATTACAGAATCTTTTCACTATCTTCTACATAATCCTTTGCATGCTATATCAAAAATGACCTATAAGATCTCATACATATATGAATCTTTACAATACATCATGTCGGTTTATAAAAAATTAATTACATTACAATATAATTCATATAATCAAAACTTGTCTTATGTTGGCCTAAGTGTTGGTATTCTTCATTGCTGGTGTAAACTAGATGTCAATGAATAAACTTTGTTGTGCCTGTCGATGCCGGTGATTGATGTCTATGTTGCTGGTGAACCTGTAGAATCCTATTACTAGTTGGTTGCCATCAATGACAACATCAACTATTCTCATGTGAGTGTAGAATGCCAATATAGGGTTTGTGAGTTTTGTTTAAAAACCCTAAGCTTGTCATATTCCTTCATTACCTTTTTGCACTCAAGCCAAGGGTGCGTTACCATTGGTGGGGCCTTTTGTTTTTCCGAGGATTGCACGTGAAGTTATCCTAGGCGGGTCTCATTTTACATTTTTCTACCAGTGCCTAAATTTTTCCTAAAGTTTTATATTTTTTGTCGATGACTTTAAGGTAAAGTGTGAGCAGATCCTACAGCCCGTGCAGCCCTGTGGTTGAAAGTGCAAGGAGATTATGGACCGCGACATTACAAGATGAAGCCATGTGTCCTCAATGGAGAAGGTTAAGCCGACAGTTTGATTTTCAAACCTTTGATGTTACTGGTTCCCAACGGGTAAAGACCAGACTACTAATGGTTCCATCAATTTGAATGTGTTTCAATAGATGGTGATGTTATAATCTAGGCGAAAAGGTTTTCGACGTTAATTTGCAAAGGTTGGTGGGTACTGTGGTCACAAGGTAAAGTGAAAACATAACCAACAACCCTCGTAACCTTGTGAAGGAAGATGCAAGAAGGTTATGAACTGCGGCATCATGAGATGATGCCACGTGTCTTGGGATGATCGAGAAAACCGATGGTGGGGCTGCTCATAGCATTAGGCTAAAAGATGACATGATGTTGTTGTGTCACATATTTTGATGGGTCCATAAGCCACGATGGAAGGTCAATGTCAGATTGACCATTGGTGATCGTTTGATTTGCCAGGCTAGGCAAGATCTATGCCAAAATTTCAAACTGAATTTAAAAAGGTAATTATAGGCATTATTTGTCACCCACGTGGGAAAGTTAAAATAGATAGAATGTAGGCTTGTCGATAATGGAGTGGATAGTGACAAATCGGGACACTTGGATGTCAACTCATTCTTGAGGGACTAGTTTGAAGAGTTCTATTGAGTCGAGGTTGATTAGACAAGCAAGGACGATGAATTTAGAGGCATAAGGGGATTTAGATAACTTCTGAGTTAGAGATGGGATATCACATACTTCTCTGTAAAATTAGAGGTTACTTGTTGTTAGGGATTCTGAAGCTGAATTTGTACAATCATGGAAGAATAAGATCACAACATAATCATTCACATAAAATAAGCCTTAGCAGGAGGCAATGGATTTGACAAGCATGACTTCTAGAGTCCATCGTTGGCGGGGTGAGTTGAAAGCACCATAATTATGATTTTTCACATGAATGTGCATGACTAAGTGAAGCAATTTTTTATTATAAATACAATGGGGTGGTTTTTTCAATTCGTAGAAGAGAAAAGAAATGTCTTCATTTTCTAAGGGCGGTTTTTCATCAGTGAAGAAGATGATGTTTGAGCAATATCGTTCATGGAGTTGTTGTGTGCTCTATGATATCGGATGGGTGTTCTTTCTCCTGTGTGAGTTTTCTTATTGTGAGAGGGGTTGTGAAAGTGCGAAGGATTGTCAAAGGGGGCATGAAAGCCTTTTCTTATTAAGAAAGGCCATGCATGATGCATCCCCTGCTTCTACTTTGCCACTAACTAGCAGGGGGTTTGAAGAAGGAGCCCACAGAGGAATGAAAGAAGGATTTGTTTGAGTGGGGAGCGGCAACTAGTCATCTTTGAGATAACATGGAAGCTGTGACACCTTCCAAACATATTATTTTTCCCTGTAAGCTCCTCCTTCCACTTTTTCTGATCCTGGGCATAAAGGCTGGAAGTCTTCCTCTAGTTTGGAGGTGACTTTACTTCTTATCGGGATCCACCTTCCATTCCCATAAGGGAAATGCACTATAGGGATGAATGTAGCATCTCACACTCCATCCAAAGGTATCAAGTTGATAATGTTATGGCTCAAGCACTTTTGTTTCTACCAATGTTCAGTTACAAATTGTGACTCTATTTTATCATGGGTGCCAGCGTATGGATAGTTTTTGGAAGTCATAAAGAATATTTCTTTAATAGAATTGCATAGGGCCTCTTAGGCCTATTTGCTGAGATTAAATCTTCTTATGACATGTGTCTCTCTAGGCCTGTAGCTTGTTTTCTCCCTTGTTTTTATAAAAGATATTTCAAGGCCTTGAGACAAGGTCAAAATTCTGGTTCCTAAAGGGGTTCCAAAATTTTGTTTCCTTTAGCAGATTTTGGATGCAACTATGCAAAGTGTAGAGTCTTTTACAAAGAAAAATATAATGAGTCTTGTGTCATGTTTTATGCACATTTTGAAGGATTGAATTGTATACTATCTTATGGAAGGCATAGCATTTGAATAAATAAAATTGAATTTAGGCTTATTTCTCTCTAATGTATGATTTTACTATCTTTTGAACAAAATAAATCAAGGGTTTATTTCCTTCAATACATTGTTATGATGTATGTGGTTTGTGTTTATACTTTGATCCAAGGGGTCGATTAAATGCTTGAATAAAATTACATAGTGGTAGGTCTTGTGCAGGGATTTTGATAAGTAGTTTTGGGCTTGGGTCATAGTTGAGATGTATTGTAAGGCACTATTATCTTAGATCAAAATGCAATCAAATTATTTTTACTATAATTCACCTTATATTACATGAATTTGACTCCCCAATGGATAAGGCACTGGTCATTAGCTTGTCTGAGTCTTTACGATCAATTTTTGTGCTCTGTTCATTAGTCCTTGCTATAAATTAGTTGATTATCAGAATATTTTTCATTTTGTGTCTATTTTTGTGTGTTTCTACCCATCTCGTGCTCTAATTTGGTTGAGGATCATTGTAGTATTTTCCATCCTTGAGCATTCTCCCTATTGTTTGATCTCGTATATGATATCATCCGCCTTGTTTTAGTGAATATTTGAGTGTGGTGCAAAGACCATAAAATTCACTAAGGGATTACCCTCCTGGGTTATGCAGAGCCCAAAGCATAGAAGGATTTCTAGAATCCTTGTCAATTGGTCCAAGTTCTTGAGGATTTTAATAGTTGGAGTTGGCTTCTCCATAGTTTATTTGAAGAATCAACTTGGTTTCTACCTTCTTGCTGTGTAAACCCACTTGGGAACTAACAAAATGGCAACTCTATTGGAGACATTGCATAAATTTTTCCAGGTCCTTATGTGATTTGATGGTTGAGCTATTCTCCTACATCATAGGACCCAAATATTTCTCCTTATAGAGTCATGAGCTTGTTAAATCCATCCCTTGTTAGTTGAGTCAATTCTCATAAATGTTGTTTGAGAATCTGTTGTATTTCATCTTTCAATGCAAGTTTGTCTAGATTTGTCCCTATTTTGTGATTATTTCAATACCTCACAAGTTGTGAGTGGTGACTCTGAGATTTCTGTACTAGTGTGCATTATTTGAGGAAGAAATAAAGAAGAACTGGAGAATTTGCAAAAGAGATGAAGTAGATTTGAGCTCTTGTGATGAAGTACCCTAACAAGTTGAGGATGGAATCCCTATCATGCCATATGATGGTAAGGAAGTGTTACAGTGCTGGTTTTGGAACAAATTTGACCTGTTAATAATTTCCAGTTGTTTAAGAATATTTTTCCTCTATAAAAATGTGACAAATCTACAAAAGAACCTGATGAAGAGGTGAAAATAGTAGATCTATCGCTGTTACAAGCCAGAAGGTTGATTTATAGTCATTACAACACTTCCAGGTATTTTGATTTTCATGAGTCAAATATATTTTCATGAAAATCATATATAGAAAATGTCTCCCTATTAAGTGAGTAAGGCACTAAGAGAGGAAATAGTAATGATTATTTTACATGCTTCTATGAATACAATTTTCAGATTTTGTATTAAGTTGGATGAAGTGTGTTTTCAGATATGCATTGTAATATTTTAAGATTGTAATAAAGGAAAGAAGTAGGGAAGTGAGTGATAAGATGTATTGTTTGCTTATACATCCCTATGAAATATCAAATGTAAGTGTGCAACCTCTGTCAAGTCACAACAAAATTTTATCTATGGTAAGATATAAGCCATTTAGTTTTAATGGTATTCAAGGTTCCCAAACCCTATTCCTACTAATGTTAGGGAATATTTACCAGAGTTCACTGGGAAAGGATCAGAATCAACATGTCAACATTTTCAAGAGTTTTCTGATTTGATGGGAGATTTTAAGATAAGTCAAGAAGATATTCTCATGAAGTTTTTGTTCAATCTTTGAAAAAAGATGCTAGAGATTGGTTCTCTTATTGATGGACATGTTCAATCTCTTCATGGGATGAACTAAAGGCAACCTTCATGGAACAATTTGGTGAAAGAGCTGATCCAGGTTCAGTTATAAAAATATTTGTGGATATTCAAAAGAAAGAAAAAGAGCTAGTCCCTGTTTTCAATCTCATATTTGCAGGAATATTGGATGACATCCCTAGTAGCTATAAGCCCAATGATGCAGTGTATTTAGTTGTTTACCTAGCTGCATTTGATGAGGAAATGAGCTATTTGCTGAGAGATAAGGACCCTAAAACCATGCATTAGGCTTATAGGATAGCAATGGATATTAAGAATAACCCGAAATATGAAATCCCTAAGGGTTATCTATCTGCAAGAATGTGTTGTCCTAAGATGTTAGATGTTGAAGAAAGGTGTGAATCAAGAAGTAAAGACTGATGTCAAATCATTTACACCCATGCCGATCACACTAACCATGTTATGAATTATGATTCAAACAAAAATATGAGTGAAGAAAATTTGCCTTAGATAGTGGTTATTCCTCATGTTAGTGAAGAGAAGGTTGTTAAAATATTATTTGACATAACTGATATAGAGATGGAAATAATTTTAGTTACTACACCATATGACAGCAACAATAGTTTTTCCAACAGGGAGATCCCACAAGAGGTTCATCCACAGTCTTGTGTTTTGGATGAATCCAACAACATGTATGAAGAATTGGGAAGTTGTACATCTGATGAAGATAATGCTAGTATGCAAGATTTCAATGACATAGATTCAGTCTCTCAGAAATTAGTTATGTGTGGTGATGAGAATTTGAAATATGAGGTGCCACTGTTTTTGGTTGATAATACTTTTGAGCTAGAAAGCTGCATGGTATGTTCAAATGAAGAAAGTATGTTTCAATCTGTATTTATGCTACATTAATGTATTCAAAATAATATACATGAAGAATTAATTGAAGTATGTGTGCCTGAAAAATAGTATTACAAGTAGTTGTGGACCAGCTATCCCATTACAAAAAAATCTTCATGCAGTGGATCAGATTGATTCTTAGGTTTTAAATCAGCAGTTAGTAGCCCTTGATGATTCTATAATGCATACACAAGCATTAATTGGAGAAAAGACAAAGAGGGTTGCAAGTAACGAAGAAGTTGTTCCATTACAAATAGTTGTGCATGAAGAAACCTAGAAGTTCATGAATAATGAAGATATTACATCAGATAAATTTATGGATCAGCCATATAGTGAGTCTGCTTTATGTGAAGATTATGCTTCATGTGAAGAATTAAAAGATGAAAAAAATGAAATGGGGTGTGATGAAACCTGTTGTCCTAATAATTTTGAGGATTTCTTTAAATCTGATTTAGAAACATTTGTAACTCATGAATATGAGGGTGATTTTCCTTTTAATGTTACAAATGTTGACATTGAATATGAGAGTGTGGAGTTCATTGATATTGTCCCAGGTTGTAAGGTGTATGAAGAATATTGTTGCCTTGTTGCTCCACATGACACTTTGAAATCAGATTTGGAATTTTTTGTTGTGCATGAGGATAGTTTTGTTGAGAAGGTGAATGATGTTTTTTTATCATACAAGGATCCAAGTGTACAAAATGCTGATCAAGAATCAATGACTATATCGACAAGAAACATAAGTGAATTTGAATGGTTTTCAAATGTTGACTGTTCAAATATGGATATTTATAAACTGGTTGCTATGTTGGATGGACCAGCATATGAGAGCACTTCCTTTGACATCTTTGATAAATTTGTATTATGTTTGAAAGAATACTTCAATAATGAATATGTTATGGGGGTGCAAACAAAAGAAGAAACCAATTTTCATGATGCCAGTTGTAGAATAGAGTATGAAATGTTTCCCTTCTTTTTCCAGCTTGATGGGGCTATCATGAAACTTGATGAACATTGTTTTTGATGTGTTTTTATTTCAAACATTGAGTATGGGTATTGTTTGTTTCAAGCAATGCTCGGTGATAAAGTTCAAATCAGTGAAGAATGTGCTGAGATAAAGGTTTTTTATGACATGCTGAAGGATGAAAAGCTTGCTAATTATGAATAGGTATATGACAATGATATCCTTAGATTGTTTGTAATTCCATGTGATCACAACTACATATTTGACAGTGACTGATTTTTCAGATGGCCTTGGGCCATCACATGTGGTTTGACCTTCAAGCCACAAGTAGCTTGGGGTAGAGTAATCATTTTTGACTCTATGCCCAATGGAGTAGTTATCATTTTCTTCTTGAATTGTCTATTCATGGACAATTCTTAAGGCTCTACTTTTCTTAAAGTAGTTATTTTTTTCCATGAGCTTTAGTTTAGGTCTTGTACATAAGTAGTGTAGTTTCCTTTCTGTTGAAATTGCCCTGTCCAGGTAATTTCTTTTTGGTTTGCTCTGCAAATTTGTCTACTTCACCAAAGATTTAGGATTCTTGCAATATTCCTGAGTAATGATCAATCCCAACTAGAGCCATTGATAGTCCTAAAAATGACTGTGCAAAAAATCTTCATGCCTTAGTCAAAATATTGATAATTATGGATTAAGTTTGCCCTCTTTTCAGGGTTCAGGGTTTAGGGTTTGTGAGTTTTGTTAAAGTTTTTTTTTTAAAAACCCTAAGCTTGTCTTATTCCTTCATTACCTTCTTCCACTTAAGCCAAGGGTCCATTACCATTGGCGGGGCTTTTTGTTTTTCCTAGGATTTGCACGTGAAGTTATCCTAGGTGCGTTCCGTTTTACAATTTTCTGCCAATGCCTAAATTTTTCCTAAAGTTTTATAATTTTTACCGATGACTTTAAGGTAAAGTACGAGTAGATCCTACAGTCCACTCGACCCCACGATTGAAAGTGCAAGGAGATTATGGACCGTGGCATCATGAGATGATGCCACATGTCCTTGGTGGAGAAGGTTAAGCCGACAGTTTGATTTTTTAAACCATTGATGTTATCGGTTCCTAGTAGGTAAAGACCAGACTACTAATGGTTTCATCAATTTGTACATGTTTCAATGGATGATGATGTTATAATTTGGGCGAAAAGGTGCTTGATGTTTAATTTGCAAACATTGGTGGGCACTATGGTCGCAAGGTAAAGTGCGAACAAATCCAACGAACCTCGTAACCCCGTGAAGGAAGATGCAAGAAGGTTATGTACTATGACATCATGAGATGATGTCACGTGTCCCGGGCTGAGTGAGAAAACCAATTGTGGGGCTGCTGACAACGTTAGGCTAGAAGATGACATGGCATTGTTGTGTCACATATTTTGATGGATCCACATGCCATGATGAAAATTCAATGTCAGATTGACCATTGGTGATCGTTTGATTCACTAAGCTGGGCAAGATCTATGCCAAAATTTCAAACTGAATTTAAAAAGGTAATTATAGGCATTATTTGTCACTCATGCAGGAAATTTAGAACAGATAGAATGTAGGCTTGTCGATAATGGAGCGGATAGAGACAAATCAGGACACTTGGATGTTGACTCTTTCTTAAGGGACTAGTTTGAAGAGTTCTACTAAGTCAAGGGTGCTTAGACAAGCAAGGAAAATGATTTTAGAGGCATAAGGGGATTTGGATAACTTCTGAGTTAGAGATGGGATATCACATAATTCTATGTAAAATCAGAGGTTGCTTGTTGTCAAGGATTCTGAAGTAGAATTTGTACAATCAAGGAAGAATAAGATCATAATAGAATCATTCATATAAGATAAGCCTTAGCAGGAGGTAATGGATTTGACAGGCATGACTTCTAGAGTATATAGCTGGTGGGGTGAGTTGAAAGCACCAAAATGATGATTTGTCACATGAATGAGCACCACTAAGTGAAGTGATTTTTTATTATAAATATAATAGGGTGGTGTTTCTAATTGGTAGAAGAGAAAATAAACCTCTTCATTTTCTGAGAGCAGTTTTTCATCAGCGAAGAAGATGATGTTTGAGAAATATCATGCATCAAGTTGTTGTGTGCTCTATGATACCGAATGGGTGTTCTTTCTCCTATGTGAGTTTTCTTATTGTCAGAGGGGTTGTGAAAGTGTGAAGGATTTCCAGAGGAGGTGTGAAAGGCTTTTCTTATCAAGAAAGGCCATACATGATGCATCCTCTACTTCTACTCTTCCACTAGCTGGCAGGGGGTTTGAAGGAGCCCACATACGAATGAAAGAAGGATTTGTTTGAGTGGGGAGTGGCAACCAGTCATATTTGAGATGGCATGGAAGTTGCGACCCCTTCCCAACATATTATGTTTCACTGTAAGCTCCTCCCACTTTTTGTGATCCTGGCAATAAAGGCTAGAGGTCTTCCTCTAGTTTGGAGGTGACTTTACTTCTTGCTAGGATCCATATTCCCTCCCTAGAAGGGAAACGCTCTATAGGGAAAAATGTAGCATCTCACACTCCATCTGAAGGTATGACAGTGATAATGGCATGACTCAAGCACTTTTTTTTCTACCAATGTTCAGTTACAAATTGTGATTTTGTTTATCATAGGTGCCAGCGTATGAATAGGTTTTGGAAGTCATAAGGAAAATTTTTGTAATAGAATTGCATATGGCCTTTTAGGCCTATTTGCCAAGATTAAATCTTCTAATGGCATGTGTCTTTCTAGGCCCTTAGCTTTTTTTCTCCCTTGTTTCTATAAAAAGGGATTTCAAGGCCTTGAGACGAGGTCAAAATTCTGGTTCCTGAAGGGGTTCCAAAATTTTGTTTCCTTTAGCAAGTTTTGGATGCAATTGTGCAAAGTGTAGTCTTTTGTAGAGAAAAATAGAATGAGTCTTGTGTCATGTTTAATGCAAGTATTGAAGGACTGAATTGTATACTATCTTATGGTAGACATAGCATTTGAATAAATAACATCGAATTCAGGCTTATTTCTCTCCAATGTATGATTTTACTATCTTTTGAATGAATTAAATCAAGGGTTTATTTCCTTTAGTACATTTTTATGATGTATGTGGTCTGTGTTTATGATTTGATCCAAGGGGTCTATTAAATGCTTGAACAAAATTACAGAGCGGTAGGGCTTGTGTAGGGCTTTTGATAAGTAGTTTTGGGCTTGGGTCATAGTTGAGATGTATTGTAAGGAAATATTATCTTAGATCAAAATTCTATAAGATTATTTTTGTTGTAATTCACATTATATTTCATGAATTTTACTCCCCAATGGATAAGGCACTGGTCATTAGCTTGTCTGAGTCTTTACAGATAGTTTTTGTGCTCCGTTCATCTATCCTTTCTATAAATTGGTTGATTATCAGAATATTTTTCATTGTGTGTCTTCTTTTGTGTGTTTCTACCCATCTCGTGCTCTAATTTGGTTGAGGATCACTAGAGGATTTTCCATCCTTGAGAATTATGCCTATTGTTTGAGCCCGTATATGAAATCATCTGCCTCGTTTTAATGAATATTTGAGTGTGGTGTAGAGATCATAAAATTCACTAAGGGATTACCCTCTCGGGTTATGCAGAGCTCAAAATGTAGAAGGATTTGCAGAATCCTTATCAGTTGGTCCAAGTTCTTAAGGATTTTAATAGTTGGAGTTGGCTTCTCCATAGTTTATTTGAAGAATCAACTTGGTTTCCACCTTCTTGCAGTGTAAACCTAGTTGGGAACCAACACTTTTATTGACCAAGTGTTGGATTCTTTAGTAGATAAGCAATACTTCTCATTCTTGGATGGTTTTAGTAGATATAACCAGATAAAAATTGCACCTGAGGATCAAGATAAAAAAAAACCTTTACCTACCCATGGCTAACCTATGCCTACTTTTTACTCCCATTTGGATTTGTAATGCTTCAACTACTTTTCAAAGAGCAGTCATAAATATATTCTCATATATCTCACATGATTACATGGAAATCTACATGGATGACTTTACTACTTATGGGGGCACATATGAGGAAGCTTTAAGCCACTTGGAAAATTTTTTGTAGCGATGTGAGGATCACAACTTGTCCTTGAACAGTGAAAAGTGCTTTATGATGATGCAAGAGGGAGTTGTATTCTCAGATATCTCACATGATTGCATGGAAATCTACATGGATGACTTTACTGCTTATGGGGGCACATATGAGGAAGCATTAAGCCACTTGGAAAAAGTTTTGCAGTGATGTGAGGATCACAACCTGTCCTTGAATAGTGAAAAGTGCTTTATGATGATGCAAGAGGGAGTTGTTCTTGGCCATTTCATTTCACAAGCTGGTATCCAAGTTGACCCTGTTAAAATAGAGGTAGTTCTAAATCTCTCTATTCTTGGTAAACAAAAAGGAGTCAGAAGTTTTTTAGGACATGCAAGGTATTACAAGAGGTTTATAAAAGATTTCAGTACAATGGCAGGACGATTGTATAATTTAATAACAAAAGATGTTGAGTTTCAATGGACACCACAATGTGAGAAAGCCTTTTTTGAATTATTAATAGCACTTATTCTTAAAGGACCCAATTGGGTACTCCTCTTTGATATCCATACTGATGCATCACATTATGCTATAGGTGCTATTTTGGGACAAAAAGAAGCCAATGTAGAAACTGTTGTTTACTTTATCAGTAAAAATTTGCAAGGACCTAAATTTAACTATATTGTGTGTGTGTGAAAAAGTGGTTTGTAGCTACAAGCACAACACTTCAATTAAGTCATTATATGCATGGTTAGTAATCAATGATCAACAAGTAAAAAACCATAACAAAGCGACTAATTGCCTTCTAAAAGATGTGAGTATAAGATTGCTCTCAGATTTTTATAAGCAATACCAATGACTAGACTACACCAAGATGAAGGATTTAATCTATATGATATTAACTATATGGATGCAAAATGGATGAATAATTCAAGCAAATAATCAATTCAAGCAATAATGGATGTAAAATGGATGCAAATAATCTAAAAAGCACAATAATCTTCAATGACTCCAGAGTGAAATTAGCGTGATAATAATCTCCAAGCGTGTTCTCAAAAATCTCTAGAGTAAATTGGAATGAGAGCTGAAGACTAAATTTATAGAGAATTACAAGAGAAAAGCTCAATTTAGGATTAATTGAAAATAATTAAGAAATCAGGTTTAGTTAACCTTGAGATAGATTCCAATTATAGTTTAATTGAAATGCATTCAAATTAGAAGTCCAAGTTGCATTGGAAATAATAATAAATTAATTCCATGCATTTGTGATAAAAATAGAAAATTCTTTTATTTATTCAAGAAAAGAGTTTTTTCAATGCAACTGAACTTCTTTTTCTGAAAAGCTTTGAGTTCCAATTTTAGAGAATAATTCTATAATTCAATTTAATTGCTTTTATGATTTCAAGTTCTAAATTTAGAAAAAAAAATAATATCTCAAGTTTGATTTCTCTTTCAATTCAATTCTTTCTGTTTTAATTTCAATTCAACTCTTGTTTTGTAATTAATTCCTCTTTTGTAATAAATTAATTCCTTTTGCATGATTAAATGGCAATTTTTTAATTAATTAAATATGCAAGGATATTTAATAAATTAAAATAAGATAATTGATCCAAATTATATTCTTGGAAATGGTTCAATTAATTAAATGAATATTTAATTAATATTGAGTAATTGATTTGCCATGTGATATTTGATGATTAAAGAATTAATAATGTGCTTAAGATTGATTTAATTGCCTTTGGTTAGGACCTTGGTGATGTTGTCGAGATTAGGGGCCCATGGTTTAGATGACCATTTTTAGGGTATTACATTTGCCCCTCTTTGAATTAATGTGTGAGCAGCGCGTTGGTTCAAAGAATGTGTGATGTCTAGAGGATGCCAGTTCTGAACTTGAATGATCATGAACTAGATGAAGAGCAAGGTGTTTAGCTTGATTCAAAGCGACAAAGCTAAATGAAGTGTGATTAAAGTGATACCATTCTCAAACTTGATTGAACTGAGGAACAATAGAAACAAAAGATACCGAACTTGAACTTGAACTTGCTTGATCAAGAAGGGGATCTTACTGATCTAGAACTTGATTGATCTAGATGCAGTGAGTGATGATAAAAATTGATCTTGAACTTGATTGATCAAGATACGATGAAGATAAACTATTCATCTTGATCAAGAAATGAATACTGAACACCTGCTTAGATTGAGTGTGATCAAAGATACTCTTTAAACTTTTGATTGAATTTAAACGAATAATCAGCTTGATTTGAAGCGATGACACTGATTAACATTAAGAGATTGATTCAAATGAAAGAATAATATTAGCTTGATTTGAAGCGATGAAACTGATATGCCCCTAGCAATTGATTCAATTCAGATAATCGAGAGATCTCAACTTGATGTGAAGTGATGAAGTTGAGATGCCCCTTAGCAATAAGAATTGATCTTCTTTAGTTGAAAAAATTTTACTCGACTTTTGATGAAGATTTGAAAAAAAATGTTCTCGACTTGTGAGATTTGAAGTCATAAGGTTGTAAGTATGCCCCCTCAGGAACGAAATCAAAAAAATAGCGAGGGTACTTGTTCATAGGCAATTGTGTGGTGAAAATAAGTTATTTGAGCACAAATTGATTGGGAGGATTATTTAAATAATTGACGTTGATTGATAAAAAAATTTGAGCACAGAGTTGATCATAAAGTTGATGTGTAGAATTGAAATTGAATTAAGATTCAGCATTGAAATTGAGCGCAATTTGAAGAAAAAATGAGCATTTGATGAAAAGAGTGCTAAGCAGTCCAAATTGTGAAATTGACTAGCAAAATGATCTCGAATTTTGATTTCGATCTCGAAAATGAAATCAGAATGGGCAAATTAGCTAACGGTACAATTTTCATGTCCAACAGAGCAAGTTGAAAAATTAGGTTTTTGGCTATATATGGGACGAAAGTGTCATTTTCAAATCATTTTAACCCTCCAAGTTTGAAAATTCAAAAATCCTTCTGTGAAGAAAATGGTGGTCCCTACTTGTCAGCATTGATTCGAGCGCCAGAGACATCATAATCGACCCCGAAACTATGAGCCAGTGGTAAGTGATCGATCTTAAGCCTCTTTATGTTTTCAATTTTGAATTTTTTTGCTCATTTTTCAAGTTTTTTGCATGTTTGGGGTCGGGTTTCACGTTTTATTGTGCAAAACAGGATTCTGTCTCATACAAGTAACTGGTAAATTATCTTTTGTCATTTGAAGTCATTAGAATTGTCGTTCAGGATGCACCCTTGTATCGTACGACAGGTCTGTAAAAAGGCCATTTTGTCATGAGGAGTCCAATAAATTATCGTTTGGGGTTGTTTTGTCGTACAAGAGCTATTCCTAACTTGTACAAGATTCTATCCCTCTGTGTTTTCTCATTCGGGAGACAGTGAGCATTTTTGAAGGTCTAAACGTGAAATTTTTATTTTGCATTTGACTTAGTTGGATTTGCTTGATGTTTTACTTCTCTTGTAGGCTCATTTGGAATGTTTTCTGATGCTTCATTGTTGGTTTTTTGCAGGTTCGATTACCTCCTATGATCTTTAGATGCATTTATCCTCCTACTATGGCATTAGTTCAACATTTATCTGAGGTTGAGCAGGCTCATATTGATGTATGTGGTTTGACTCATGTTCTTAGTTTGCCAGATATCCGTGTGAATCATGAAATGCTCACGGCATTGGTAGAGCATTTCCATTCAGAGCATAACACCTTTCATCTACCAGTGGGGGAGTTGACTATCACTCCTAAGGATGTATATAGGATCCTCTGTATCCCTTTTACTAGGGATAAGGTGGATTACGATTCAAGGCACCTTCCAGGATTATAGGTAGTGAGGCATGTCTTCAGAGATCTTGACATTTTGACCCGTTCCATTAGTTGGGACATATTGATGAGTAGATACAGCGAGGAGTTTCCTCTAGCGTGGTTTATAGTAGGATTTATAGGCTATTTTCTGATGCCAGATAGAGGGCAGCAGGGTTTCCAGTGTGGTGGGGTAGGATGTTGATGAGATTGATGGAGACCCGTCAGAGGCTTCGCTGGGGTTCTTGCTTGTTGGTGCACATGTATCACGAGATGCATGAGATCATGTATAGAGATGGTCAAAGCATGGTTGCAGGTGTATATATTTTACAGGTTTGGGCTTGGGAGCATCTTCCCATTTGTCGGCCGGTGGTAGATGATAGTAGAGATCTCGGGCACCCGATTATATACAAGTATACCGGTTATATTACGCAGCCCCATCTGGGCAAGATAGATTTTTGGTGGTGATAGTTGGACAATTTGATAGCCATAGTGTGGAGACCGTATAGAGGTTTGGAGCCTTGGGATGACTAGCGGCTAGTCATCCCAGGACCTTTTTGTCACATGTCCACTTATTAGGAGATCATAGACTATTGTGGAGCGGTTGGTCATTTCTCGAGTGATGAGGCAGTATGGCTAGCCTCAGGGGATCTCACAAGAGTTTACAGCATATGCGCGTTATGCAGATGAGGAGAGACAAGGATGGTCTCCATGATTATCTTATGCCTTGGCCATGTAGGAGCTAACTGGTCTACAACGCCTCAAGTGGGATTATATGGATGATGTAGCAAATGCAAGGGTATTGCCCCAGTACAAAGAGTGGTTCCAACAACATCCTTTTCTTAGGTTTACTGATCTGGGTGAGCAGGCAGTGCATTGAGGATATTGAGGATGTGCTCCCACATAGGTATAGGGACAGGGACAAAGAGCCAAGGCTCCGAGGTGGACAGGTGGGGATCCTGGTGCTAGTAGCAACAGGGTTCTAGCTGAGGATGGACAGCAGAGGGGTGAGGGCAGATCCCTTGGGAGAATAGGAGTGAGATTAGGTGGAGCCGAGGAGGAGCGAGCAGCTTTGAGATAGGTCCGACAATGGTGAGAGGAGCAGGGTGGTACTGGAGGTGGAGATGGGGGTGGAGAGTCGGCGAGAGAGAAAGGGATAGACACAAGATGGTCGATGAGAGCACCTCTTGCAGAGCTGCAGTCACACTTGATAGTGGCTCAAACTTAGCTAGTAGAGTGAGATCGTCAGCTTACGAAGCTAAGAGAAGAGTGTGATCATTAGGTCATGGCGATGAGAGCGAAGTGAGACACCCTCCAGCAGGAGGTTTTGCATCAAAACAATAGGGCAGCCTATTATGACGCAGCATATAGTGTGGCATTTCCAGTAGCGTAGCAGGTGATTCCTTATTCTCAGTATATGGCATGTTCTAAGGGAGCTCGGGCACCTCAACATAATCCTGGTCATCAGGCTCCTCCTCCTCCACTAGGCGAAGAGGGTGAGGCTCGGAGCTAGATATTCTTCTTGTAGCTCGGATATATTTTTTGTAGACACACCCATTTTTTTTGTAGCCTATATGATTCTTGCTTCGATGGGAGTTTGTATATGTCATTTAACATCATTTTGTACCTTTAGACTTGAAATGATATATATATATATATATATAGGAGATCCGATTTGACTTCATCGTTCTTGTGTTGATTCATTTATGAGATGTCTTTTATATGCTTTGTTCTATATGTATGCATTTCTTTTCAATATGAATGTATGTAATGCAGATGATTATGGATGTCTATTTTTGTTTCTTTTCATATGCAAATAAATGAATGTGCAACTAAGTAAAGAATAATACAAAAAAAAAATTATTATTTTTCTATGCAATAAGATAAATGCAGATGAGTGAATAATGAAATGTATGAAGCTATATTAAATGTTATGTATGCAGCTAACATCTCAAAACACAAGTACTTGATCAAAGAAATGATGATAAATAGACCACTTAGCATAAGAAATGATGATTCTTTCAACTCTCATTCAGAAGATAAAGAGATTATTACCATATTGAAATCACTCTAAATTCACAAAAATGTAGAATTATATGCAAAATGATATGCAAAATGCAACCTAAACCTAGTCACTGGATTTAAAATACTTAAGATTCATCACTGAGCATAATGAACACAACAGGCAGGTTAGATTTCCTTTCTTTTTTTAATGTGCAATATTTATTATCTTGTCCACAATGACCCTTTTTTCGTTCATATCCTTGGACAGATTTCACAGGGACCTGAATTGCATCATAAAGAAATTCCCTTAAAACAGACAAAGAAATGATATGGACCTCCCTATAGCATACAAATAAGTGGAGTTGAGGTATGTGAGGCAACTTCACCTTGTTGTGAAGGCTCTTATCACAGGCACCCAGCTAATTTAGATGTTTCCAGATCATTGGGATCATTCTTACAGGCAAAAAACAAAGAAAATATTATGCCCCCAATCCTTGCTCCTCTTAGTCACAATAGACTTCCTCAAGTTACTCAGAGGGATAATAATCGAAAACCAATGTAAAAGACAGCACACAAAGAAAATTTTCATTCATAGCTCAAACTTTTTAATGACTATTTTCCATTATATTGTTTTGCTTATTTACTCAGTGATAAAAACTCTTTGGTAGTTAGGAGACAGGTGACTGACTCGGAGTGGATGACCATGATTCACTAACGGAAAGATGACTTGTTTGACACTACTTAAGATATGTAATGTGCTTTGTCGAGTAACCTAAGACTAGGACGCTGATCAGTTTCAAGTCATGAGGGTTTCAATGAACCAGGATGTCACAAAACTGACTAAAAAATATGTACAAGCGAAAGCAAGGATGCATGAAAGCGGGAAATGCCAACGTTGCATTGATAGATGGAGCGCTTGAGTATAAGAGGCACCTGTTTGCCAGGTTTTTACCTTCTTGGCAAAGATTCAATATTTTTTTTTCCCAAGGTGCCTATTTACCAGGTTTTCACAAGGGCATTTTCTCTCTTATATTTTTTTTTATTTTTTTTCTTTTTCTCTTTTTTTTGTATTTTATGATTTTTCTGATTTTTTTTTAATTCTTTTAGGACTTTTTCAGCTGTACATGTTGATAGCACAAAGAATGCTAAGCAAAGAATTTCTTCAAGTGGATGGTGTTAATTAGTTCACGAAGTTGTTCTCCTTCCGAGTTTGAGAGTTGATAGGCACTAGAGCCAAATACTATAGTAACAATGTAGGGACCTAGCCAGTTGGGTTCAAACTTCCCTTTATTATCTGGAAACTGTTGATTTTTTGGATTTTCTCTCAGAACTAGGTCACCAACCTAAAATTCTCTTTGTCAAACTTTCTTGTTATATCCTCTAGACATTCTCTTCTGATACACTCTGAGATGATCAAACACCACTTGTCGACGCTCATCCAACAATTCGAGTTCTTGCAATCTAGATATTCTATGATCTTCATCAGTAACAAGACCTTGCAAAGAAACTCTTAGAGATGGTATTTCTTCTTCAATAGGTAGTACTGCTTCGGACCCATACACCAAAGAGAAAGGTGTAGCCCTAGTAGGTGTTATGATACTTGTTTTGTAAGCCCATAGTGCAGGGTTAAGCTGCAAATACCAATCCTTCCCAGACTTGTTCACTGTTCTATGTAAGATAGTCAGTAGGTTTTTGTTAGATGCCTCAACTTGTCCATTACCTTGAGGGTAATATACTAATGACCAGTGTTGCTTTATTTTGAATTTCTCACAAATCTCATCCATATCTTTATTCTTAAACTGTCCTCCATTATCAGTCACAATGGATGAAGGTATCCCATACCTGCAGATGATATAGTTTAGGATGAACAAGGAGACTTGTTTATCAGTTGCTTTGATGAGTAGAACTGCTTCTACCCACTTGGTGAAATACTCAGTGGTAGTTATAATGAATTTATGTCCACTGGATGAAGTAGGATATATCTGACCAATGAGATCAAAGGCCCATTGCTAAAAATGCCAGTGTGTAATAAATGGTATGAGGTCCCTTGCTGGGGCATGTATGAGATTTCCATGAAGCTGACATTTCTCACAAGTATTAGAAAATTTTATGGTGTCTTTTTCCATGTCTGGCTAGTAGTAGCCAACCCGTAGTAGTTTCTGAGCTAAAGTAAGGCCATTCTAATGAGATCCACAAATACCTTCATGAACTTCCGATAATGCACATTTAGATTCTTTAGTTTCTAGACATCTAAGCAATGTACCATCCAAACCTCATCTAAATAAATTGTTAGCTATGATAACATACCGTGAAGCATTTTGGGTTAGGTTTCTTTTCCCATTTCTGGTAAAATTTTCAAGGATAATTTGGTCGCATAGATAGGAATAGATGTGGCTGTATCAGGATTTGTCATGTCCAATAATAGCACAGATTATTTGGGTCTCAGGAGAATCATAAGCAGGGTAATATAACTCTTCCACCAGGAAATCAAAGCAAAAATTGGACTCCTATAACTCAAGTATGGATGCTAAGGCAGCCATAGCATCTGCTACTTTGTTTGCAGATCTAGGAATCTACTAGAATGATATAAATGCAAAATACTTCTTAAGATCATAAACCATCCTCTTGTAAGGCATCAATTTCTCATCTTGAGTCTGATATGTATCGTTGATTTGATTAACCACCAACTGAGAATCTCCATAGATATACAATTCTGCAACCTTCCATTCAATAGCTAGTTTTATCCCATTCACCAAAAGTTCGTATTCTGCAATGTTGTTTGTGCAAGGGAATAGAATCTTATAAGACTTTGGGATTGAATAATTTTGAGGAGTAATGAATAATATGCTAGCACCTAAACCATTTTGAGTAAGGGACCCATCAAAGAACATTTTCCAAGGTTGTTGAGTAAGGTGCATTATAGATTCATCTGGAAACTCTATGTGTAGTGGTTGAGAGTCTTCAAGCGGAGCTTCAACAAGTTGATCAGCAATTACCTATCCCTTTATGGATTTACGTTCCACATATTCAATGTCAAACTCTGTAAGGATCATGACCCATTTCGCCAATCTTCCTATAAGTGTTGCCTTTTTAAGAAGATACTTGAGTGGATCAATTTTGGCCACTAGCTTGACTGAATGTGCTAGCATGTAGTGTCTCGGTTTTTGTGATGTAAAGACTAATGCCAAGCATGTTTTTTCTATTATAGTGTAGTTCATTTCATAAGACACCAATGTCCTACTAATGTAATAAATAGCTCATTCCTTTTTGTTGTCATCCTATTGCACCAGAAGTTCCCCCAGTGATGAATCAGTTGTTGATATATATAAGATTAGTGGTTTACCCTGAATCGGTGGCATCAATATCAGTGGATTCAATAGGTACTCTTTGATTTGATGAAGATTTTGTTCACACTACTGATCCTAGTTGTAAATTACTCCTTTTCTCAATACCTTTGTGAAAGGTTGAGCTTTGCCTGCTAGCTGAGAAATGAATCGTCTGATGGATTGGAGACATCCTTGTAAACTTCTCATTTGACTGATGTTCTTTGGAGGTAGCATTTCCATTATGGCTTGGACCTTCTCAAGATCAACCTCGATTCCTTTCTTTGAAATGATGTAGCCAATTAGTTTACTAGATGTCACTCTAAATGCACACTTCTTTGGATTTAACCGAAGTTTGAACTTTTCCATTCTATCTAGTATAGGACCTAACTCTTGAATATGCGTTGATCTTTTCATAGTCTTCACTAAGGTGTCATCAACATAATCCTCCATATTATTATGCATCATATCATGAAAAATGGTTGTAACTACTCTCTGGTAGGTCGCTCCTACGTTCTTTAGCCCAAATGGCATGACATTCTAGCAAAAGGTTCCCCATGCATAGGTGAAAGCTATCTTTTCTTGATCTCCAGGAGCTATTTTGATTTGATTGTATCTGGAGAATCCATCCATTAGTGAGTACATTTCATACCCAGCAGTCATGTTGACTATCATATCAATGTTTGGCAATGGAAAGTCATCCTTTGGACAAGCTTTGTTAAGATCTCTGAAGTCGGTGCAAACTCTGATAGACTTGTTTGCCTTTGACATAGGTACTATGTTTGAAATCCATTTGACATAATCTATAGCTCTAATGAATCCATCTTTGAGCAGTTTTTCTAGTTCATCCTTGACTAATAGTGCTACATGTGGGTGCATCTTACAGATTTTTTGCGTAACTGGTTTTACTCCTGATGTAATTGAAAGATGGTGGATAATGAGATCAGGATCCAAGCCTAGCATATCAGAGTACATCCATGCAAAGTTTATTTTCTTTTCTAATAATAGCTGAGTGAACTCCTTCAAATCTTTTGCTGATAGTGATTGAGCTACATGAATGATGTGTGGTGTCTCTTGACTCCCAATGTTCACTAGCTGAGTTGGCTCGATCAATATGGAGGACCTTTCCTGGAAATGACTTGGCAGTATATCAAGTATCTCACCTTCAGGCACCTCAGAGAGGGTTTCACCTTTAGGTATGTCCTTTATTTTCTCTTTTTTAGATTCTGACACCACCACAATGTGGTTTTTGCCATTAGATATTTTATTTTTATTTTTCTTGTTTTTGTGACTAAGATACTTGATATCCACTTCAATCATATTTTCACTTTGTTCACTGGTGGAAGAGTCTATAGGTTCGACTACATTGAGATAATAGGCTAATGTATAGTCATTGGCAAAAGTAGGTATACTCATGGGCTAGTTTTGTAAAGTATAGTCAATCAATTTGGGGTGTACTAAGGATAAATTTTGGATATGTTCAAGAGCATTCACGATATTGTTATCACAGCGGTGGATCGAAAAGTCGAGTTCTAGAAGAATACCTTGCGTAAGTGTCTTGAGACTAGGAAGAGTCAGATCATGATTATTAAAGTTCACGTTAATATTTAGTTGATCTAATCTAATAGACATACTTGTAATGTCGTTCACTATGCTAGACTGGACGTCATATCGTGATTTAACAGCGATAAGATCAGTAGACAGATTTTCATTGTTTGTATCGACTGATTCAGAATTTGAGGCTGAGTAGATATTGTCCTAAATAGGACTGTCATCAGAGTCATCAGGTGAATTTTCTGAGTCTTCTTCATGTGATTTAGTAAGTGTATGTATGGTATCAACACCACCATCTTTAATACTGCAAGTTCCTTCATGTTGTGGTTTATTTGTCACTTGTATCTGACACACCTGTTGACATTATCTTGATGTTTCTGTGATTTGTTGTCATCTACTCCATTCAACTTCTTCTGGGCTGATAACTGGTTCTTGTTCTATAGCTTCCAACTCTTCTTGTGTAGTGCTATACCTGATTTGTTCTATTTTAGGATAGGGGTACATAGATGAGAAGCTTTCTGGTATTCTTCCTTCTTTCAGTCCTTGTTCATAATTTGCTTGTCTCTTTTGTCTAATTTCCTATATTTCTTTCTCTAGTTTTATGTGCATCAACTCTTGAGTATCATCTATGACACCGCTAGACTCTTCTAAATTTTCTGTAGTGGATGTGTCTGAGAGGTGGTTAGGACCCCATTCATACTCATTTGAATCAGTCTCTGAATCGTCTACTTGCTGCCTGCCAGTATATGTGACTGGAAATTTTAGTGGTGCAAACAATTCTCTGATTATTACTACTTCATCTCTTATATCCTCAGGGACCTCAACTTCCTGTATTATTGTAGCTGATACCATCGAAGCTTGAGCACTGACTCTTTCTTCTTTCTTGACTGCTAATTCCTCTTTCTCTTTTCTACACTTTGCTTTTGTTTGTTGAGTGTCTACTTCTTGTAATGTTAAAGGCGATATTCTTTTCTGCCACTTAGACTTAGAAACATGTTTTTTGGTCTGATGTCTTTTTTGAATTGTATCCTAGTCTACCCTTATCATTTGTGGATTTGATTTGTAGCTAAATTGGTTCAGTAATAACTTCCTTTTGTTTTCCCAGAGGACCAGTACCTAAGTACCCCATGCGTTGAATAATTTTGTAGCCAGGACCATATTGGTTTGAGGAAATCTCACAATGTCGTATCTCCTCATTTTGAATATCTTCCTTAAAGAGCTAGTTAAGAAGACCATCCTCTTCTATTTCATCCACCAAGGAGGTAGAAGACTATACAAAGAGACCATCATATATGGTATTTGGAGCTGAAGTTTGTGTTCTCATAGCCTCTAATGGCTTGCCCAACTATTTTGGTGATGGATGGAGATAAACTAATGAAAGTACCAGTTCTATCTTGTAGCTATCCATGTCAGTATTTGTAGTCTTCAATCTCTTTTCTAAGTCTTTCATCAATGTTTCTGCATCTGCATTTGGAGAGGCTGCCCTATTATGAGGCACAAAAGTATCTACACCTTTTGTCAATGCATTATAGACAACATTTGTATCAGCAGGAATACTGACTTCAGCTCTATTATAAGGAAAATTTAAGCATTGATGGTATGTTGACAGTACTGCCTTCATTTTATGAATCCACGACCAGCCCAGTAATATATTATATGACAAAGGAATATCAAGTACCTGGAAAAGGACATCTCTTTCTACTGGTCCCACTCTGATAGGTAATGACACTAGACCTTTAGAATTCCTTTCTTCTTCATCATAGGCTTTTAATGTTATTTTCTCTCCAGGATCAATGACATTTTCAGAGAATCCTAGTTGTGTAAGCAGACTGTAAGTACAGATATTCAACCCCGTGCCTCCATCTATCAAAACACGTTTGAATCTATTTTTGTGGATCATGGCTTCAATATGCAATGGCTAGTTATGTGGATGATTTAGTGAGTTGTCATCTTCTTCAAATAAGGTCAGATAGTGAGGTGAAGTCAAATGACCCACCATAGACTGCAATCAATCAATGTCTAAATCTTTTGGAATGTTGGTGGTGAGCAATGCTTTGTCTAGGATCTCTTTGTGAGTAGACGAGAGTTTTAGCAATTCAAAGATTGAGATTTGAGCATTTGTCCTTTTTAATTGCTCAACAATGCTATATCCAAAAGATGATGATGAAGTTAACCTTTTAAATCTGTCCAAGGTTGATTCTTTTTGTTTGTTTGACAAGGCTGGTGGGTTTAATGTTGATTGAGCCGGGTTAGAAGAAATAGCTCCTTGGAGGGTGACTTTCTTCTAAGAATGGGTGAGAGCTCTTGCATATCATGATTCATTTGGTTTATCTTGAACTATAATCACATTGCAATATTCCGAGTGGGAAGGCTCAATCATGTTGATAATGTTGTCCTAACTAGCATAAGTATAATTTACCTTGGCACCTCCTTTGGTCTTTGAAGAATCACCTTGTTCGTAAATAGGAAAAGGGTCTTTAAATGCTTTATGATCAGCATTAGTCGAATGTTCCCAACAAAAACTTTACCAGCATCTATGAGATCTTGAATCTCATGTTTTAGCTTCATGCAATTGTTTATGTTATGACCTTTATTCTGATGGAAGTCACAGTATTCATTTTCTCTCCACCATCTTGGTTTGACATCTAGATCATATGGTTTGGAGTTATCTGGTAGAATTATCAAGTTGTTTGCCAACAAAGTTTTGAAAGCAGATTCATACGATTCTTTGAGAGGAGTAAAATCACGCTTAGGTTTGGAAAGCCAAGGCTTTTCTTTGAACCATTCCTTTGCTTTCTTTGGCGGGTTTTCTGCTATAGCCTCAACAACTTTAAGTGCTTATGTACCACTAGCCAAGTTGAATATTGTGGGTTTTGAGTTGGTTTTAACAGTGTCTACTACTCCATCATTAACAACATTCTTGCTGTTGTCTTTGCCAAATTTCCAATACTTGTTCTTCTCTTTAGAGCTAGATCCTGGTTGTGTTTCTTTCCAAGGCGTGATATCCCCCTTGTTTATGAGAACATATTCCATTCAAATGGTATTATCTACCATTTTGTTAAATGATGGGTGTACTTGCATTTGTACACTTTACTTCAATTTGGGGACCAAGTTATTGACAAATATATCCATTTTCTCAGAGTCTAGGATAGGTCGAGAATACCTAGAAAACATCTTTCTCCATCATTGGAGGAAAGTAAGAAGAGGCTCCCCTATTTTTTGTTTAGTATTGCAAAGCTCGATCATAGTCATAGGATGTCAAATGTTGTATGAGTACTATTGTAAAAATAGTTGGATTAGTTCTTTGAACATTTTTATTCCCTTGGGTAGACTTGAGAACCATTCCATTGCTTGACCCCCTAAACTCCTTGGGAAGAGGCACATGAGGTATGTTTGATCATGCATGAACTCCATACAGGTAGCACAAAACTCTCTGACATGATCTTGGGGATCTGAGGTACCATCATACTTATCAAATTTTAGGATCTCCACTCGTGAGGGAAATGGAGGCATGTATAGATTATTGTCAAATGGAAAGGGACATATTGTTTCCAGAGAATATTGTTTTGGGGACTTGTCCTTATTCTTCAATTATGTGACCTCCATTCGTAAGGCTAGTAATTGTTTGTGTACCATGAGTATAGGTGATTCTTTCTTTTTAGTAATGAGCATCTGAACATCATATCCAGTAGGAAGTTTGGCACCTTATTTTTCTAGTTCTAAGAAATAGTCTTCCTTCTCTCGGGTCATGATAGCTTTCATCATTTTTCTAAAGTCTTTTTCCTTTTTACAGTCATGAATTTCTTTTTCTGGAGGTTCAGTGTCTTCATCAGCCTCACTTGATGATGAGGAATCATTATCATTTTTGGGAATGTTATTATCGTCATTGTTTTCGTCATTGTGTTCCATCTCATATATAGTGGGAGATTTAGGCTCATCAAAAATTGGTCCGCCTGATGATGATAGTATGTCAGTAAGTGGATCCCCTTCATAAAATGGATTGTTAGTATATGAAAAGGGTATGCCTTTGCCTTTGGCTTCTTTCTTATGAGAACTCCTGGTTTGTGTAGACATTTTTATGGATTAGTGCGACCTAAAGTTGTTTGTGATGCAGAGGTCAAGATCAATTTCAGAGCTAGTTGTTCTATTAAAGTATTGTTTGAGAGAAACAACTAAGATTCTGTCTGGTTTCAGGAATGATCTATCCTGTATAAGATGTTTATCTAAGTTGATTCTAAGAGTAGTGTAAGATTCAATCTGGTTTTAGGAACGATCTATCCTATATAAGACATTATCTAAGTGACTAAAATTTGATAGGTAGTTGATTGAACTAGTTGAAAGATGATCGACCAAATTTTGTAACACAAATGGTAGAGGTACACTGCCTTGATCTGTTTATGCTTAGGAAAATTGATAACCAGTATTATGTTTGTTGTAAGCTGTTTTTAGGCAAGTTTGATTATTTTGTTCTGACAAAACCAGAGACTTGTACGATAGGATTTTTTGAACCGGACGATAATTTAGCAACTACAGGACGACAAAAGTTATGTTTCATACGAGTTGATGTCTCGTACCGTACGATAGGTGGGTATGTGCAGGATGACAAAATAATCAGAGCAGTTCTATTTCGTATGACACATGATACAGAACCAGACGACAAGTAAAAACAACTCATATGACACAAGATTAGGTATAGGATGACAAATCAGAAGACTAGTATGATACAGGATCAGGTGCAATACGATAAATTATCAGACTTGTGCGACTGTTCACAGGACAGAGCCTAGAAATTCTAAGTTTTTTTGATTGCTGAGTATGATAACTGAGTATGACCAATTCTGAGATGGACTGATTTTTGACCAGGATACCAAATTTCAACTTAAGATGGACTAATTTTTGACACGGACAGAGTTTTGACTTTGGATGGACTAGTTTCTGACACTGACAGAGTTTTGACTTAGGATGGACTAGTTTCTGACACTGATAGAGTTTCGACTTAAGATGGACTTATTTTTGACACAGACAAAGTTTCAACTTAGGATGGACTAGTTTCTGACATGGATAGAGTTTCGACTTAGGATGGTCTAGTTTCTGATATGGACATAGTTTCTAATCACTGAGTTCGTTTCTTGTCTTCTCCAATTTTGGTATTTTAGTTTTTGTTTCAGGGATGAAAACACAGAAAACAAGTAGTATGTATAGTGACTCCAATCACAACATGCAAACCCTAAGGAATTTGGTGAAGAAAGAAAACATTTGCTTGTAGACTCAGGTACACACCCAATAGCTAATCAGAATACGGTCACTGAGTCTCACACAATGGATTCTCAACGTCATATTATCCGACTCCAAACGCTAATGGGGGCACAAAATGACAAGTATCTTGGGAGAGTTACTATCTCTCTTGCACAAAGATTATCTCCCTTTCAGAGGTGAACTGGGTAGCTTCTAATTTTAATTGGAACTAGTTAGGGATCCATTCAGTGCGTCAAGGTATAAACTCAATTAAGAGGTCTCCCAACCTTGAAAACCAAGGTTTAATATACCCGAAGGTACGAAGGAGAGCTATTCCCAAGCACTGTCATTGACTTGATTTTCATCAAATCACGTTTATTTTATAGTGGGTTGGAGTACTTGGTGTTTAGCCGTTCCCACTTAGGTCATTCCCCTCACACTGGCCGTAATGGCTTTAAGAGTTTTTCAACCCCTTGGGAGGGCGGGCCTACTAAAGATGTACAAATCTCAAACAAAGAAAAAGCCTCAAGGGTCTGGATTTCTGATTGTCTAGAAAAAGACAAGAGCATACTCTCCTACCTCTCAGAATCTTCTAAAAACATGAAAGACAGATTTGTTCTTTAACCAGATAGCAAGTTAGGTTCCTAAAAATGATTTTAAAGAATACACGATGTTTAGTTGATTCTCCTTAGGCAACCTGCCAAGACAACGAATTAGTAGTCATATTATCTTTATGCGACAAGCATATTCTTTGACAAGCATTCTGCAAAAAACTAATTAGGCTATGAAAAATTCTGAGATAGACAGATAAACAGTTATGGTCAGTCATCAGAATAATCAATAAATATCATGAAAATTTGCCTCTTTTTTAATTTTTTACCAGAAAATATAGAGTCGTACGACAGTATGAAAACTCATACTATACAGGATCCCAACTCATATGAGACAGGATTCCAATTCATACGACACCTGCAGTTTGTCATTTCAGCCTGTGGGAATTGTCGTACGAGATGTATAGACGAAAAATCAAAAAATCAAAAATCTAGAAAATAACAAAAAAAATAACCAGTTAGTCTTGGAGGCCGAAAAATGTAGTCTTCTGCCCCACGATGGGTGCCACATATGTGTGTGTGAAAAAGTGGTTTGTAGCTGCAAGCACAACACTTCAATTAAGTCATTATATGCATGGTTAGTAATCAATGATCAATAAGTAAAACCATAACAAAGCGACTAATTGCCTTCTAACAGATGCGAGTATAAGATTGCTCTTACATTTTTATAAGCAATACCAGTGACTAGACTACACCAAGATGAAGGATTTAATCTATATGATATTAACTATATGGATGCAAAATGGATGAATAATTCAAGCAAATAATCAATTCAAGCAATAATGGATGTAAAATGGATGCAAATAATCTAAAAAGCACAATAATCTTCAATGACTCCAGAGCGAAATTAGCATGATAATAATCTCCAAGTGTGTTCTCAAAAATCTCTGGGGTAAATTGGAATGAGAGCTGAAGACTGAATTTATAGAGAATTACAAGAGAAAAGCTCAATTTAGGATTAATTGAAAATAATTGAGAAATTGGGTTTAGTTAACCTTGAGATAGATTCCAATTATAGTTTAATTGAAATGCATTCAATTAGAAGTCCAAGTTGCATTGGAAATAATAATAAATTAATTCCATGCATTTGTGATAAAAATAGACAATTCTTTTATTTATTCAAGAAAAGAGTCTTTTCAATGCAACTGAACTTCTTTTTCTGAAAAGCTTTGAGTTTCAATTTTAGAGAATAATTCAATAATTCAATTTAATTGCTTTTATGATTTCAAGTTCTAAATTTAGAAAAAAGAAATAATATCTCAAGTTTGATTTCTCTTTCAATACACTTCTTTTTGTTTTAATTTCAATTCAACTCTTGTTTTGTAATTAATTCCTCTTTTGTAATAAATTAATTCCTTTTGCATGATTAAATGGCAATTTTATTAATTAATTAAATATGCAAGGATATTTAATAAATTAAAATAAGATAATTGATCAAAATGATATTTTTGGAAATGGTTCAATTAATTAAATAAATATTTAATTAATATTGAGTAATTGATTTGCCATGTGATATTTGATGATTAAAGAATTAATAATGTGCTCAAGATTGATTTAATTGCCTTTGGTTAGGACCTTGGTGATGTTGTCGAGATTAGGGGCCCATGGTTTAGATGACCATTTTTAGGGTATTACATATTGTCACAGAAAAAGAGATGTTAGTAGTCATATATGCACTTAATAAGTTCAGACACTACATCACTAGCTACTCAATCTTTGTTCATATAGATCGTGCAACCATTAAATATCTAATTAATAAACCCTTAATTTTAGGGAGATTAGCAAGATGGATATTGTTGATGCAAGAGTTTGATATCACCATTGTTGACAATCCAAGGAAAGCCAATGTGGTAGCAGATTTTCTATCAATATTAACAACAAATGAAGACCCACAAGTCATTTATGACTCATTTCCAGATGAACATTTGTTCTTTATTGTCATCTATACACCTTGGTATGATGACATAGCTAACTACCTAGTTGCTCACAGGATCCCTAATTTCTCACCAAAATAAAAGAGATTTCTTGTTGAAAATAGATTCAATTTCTCCTGGATAGTAGGATGTCTATTCTATATTAGACCAGACCAAGTAATGAGAAGGTGTTTCGAGGAGGATGAAACTTATGACATCCTGCATGCATGGCATGATGAGCCCTATGGAGGTCATTTTGCAGCTAGAAGGACAACCATTAAGATACTCAATACAAGATGCTATTGGCCTACCTTGCACAAAGATGCATCCAAATACACTAGAAAATGTGATTGATGCCAAAGAATGGGCAGACCCACAAGATCAGATGAAATGCCATTATATCCACAAGTGGTGGTAACACCCTTTGACAAATGGGGACTTGACTTTGTAGGACCTATTGACCCTCCATCAAATGGAAAGTCTTACATCTTGCTTGGTACTAACTATGTGACAAAATGGGTTGAAGTTAAAGCCATGAAGCATGCAAGGGATAAAAAGGTAGCATAATTTCTTTATGAAGAAATCTTCACCTGTTATGGAATTCCCATAGAAATAGTAATAGATCAAGGGGCTCAATTTATGTCCACTCTTATCACAACATTGGTAAATGAATACAATATTAGGCAAATAAAATCTACACCTTATGATCCATAGGATAATGGACAAGCCAAAATCACCAACACGTAAATTGAAGCTATTCTCACTAAAACAGTGGCTCTACACAAGAAAGATTGGGCAGCCAGACTACCTAAAGCAGTATGGGCATATCGAACATCATGGAAAACAACAAGAGGGTTCACTCCTTTTGAGATGTTATATGGAAAAACAACAATGATACTCATTGAATTTGAATATAAAAAATTGTGGACAACACTTGAAATTGGAATGGACATATCTACAACATAGAAAGAATGAATTGTGTAGTTAAATGTTTTGGATAAAATCAGAAAATCAGCTTTACATCAGACAAAAATGCTACAAAATCAAAGGATAAAATGGCATGATAAATATATAAGGGAAAAGTAGTTCCAAACAGTAGATGGGCACTCCTCTATGATTCTAGATATAAGGATAACATGGGAAAATTACAGATAAGAGGGTTAGGCCCATATGAAATTGTAGAAGTTTTTCTAAATGGAGTTGTGCAACTCATGACTATTGACCTAGTGAAATTCTAGTTTCTAGTCAATGGTCATCGCCTAAAGATTTATCATAAACCATCTTCCAAATAGGAGTTCCTATAGAAATTCAATGCAACTTACCATTCCATAATTCCTGCAGCCGAAGAAGGTGGAACATCCTTTATGTTCCATGTTCTCCCTAGTCATGTCATCACATGCATAATAAACACTTCCAATTTTTGTGGCAATACATTCTCCATCAATAAATACATCATCATTCCATCTCATGTTCTTCTCTTCCACCTTCACTCCAATTCCTTCCATTTCACCTTTCTAACTAGTTTATCAATTCAGTATTGCAATGACTTACAACATGAATGGAACTTGTGCATTCTATATGCTCTAGGTATATTCATAAAATGTTGTTGTAATGGGGTGAAAATTGAATCATGGAGAGATCAAGAGGAAATATTTTCTTCCCTCCAAGGAGAGATGAAAGTTTCATTGCGGATTTCCCTTCAATCACCTCATGCACATTACATTTAAAAGAGGGGGGATAATTCACTAGATCCAATCTCTGAGGAGAGAGATTTAATACTAAATGAATTGATAATGGTATGAAATGACAAGTTAACCCCTCTTTTAGAATGAGTAATGGTTGAATTATGTATTTTGGGATTGTGTAGAAGTTGTAAAGAATTGATTATAACTTGAGATAGAAGCATGGGATGAAGTTGTGCACCTGGATCTGGTTATAATATGTCAAGACAAAGTCGCCCTACGAATTTGAGGAAAATTTGTTGGGACCATGTTGGAAGTGCACACGGTCCTCCAAAAAATCCGTGAAATGAAAAGGGTTTTTCCGCCTCTACAAATGGAGTCCAAATCTGCAAATACAGTTGTGCACCTGCAACCTACACACTAAAAAGAGAGGAAAAGGGGTTGGGATTGGGGGTTTGCCTTCAAGTCAAACCCCAATTTTGGAATTAAACAAATGATGAAAGAAAGTACTTGCAAGTAAATGTAAATGAAAGATTGAAATGTAATTCACCTCAAGGGAGGTTGTGATAGAAATGTAGGTAGATTTTCTTATATGGAATTAAATGTTAAAAGGGATTTCTTCTTCAATGGTTGAATCCTTGACTTGAATGCAACAACTAGCCTTGAAGGGATACTTGAGAATTATCAATGCTTGAAAGGAATGCTTGAATGCTCATGAATGCTTGAATGCGCGATCTCATCCATTCAAAATTTATGCCTTTATGAAAATAGGAGGATAAATATAACTTATATATTTGTCAATTAGGGTTAATTGGGCTGATTTTTCACCATAGGCCGACACAGGGGAGGTTTTCCCACTCTAATCACAAATTTCAATGCACAGTTTGAGTGAAGGGGCCCCAAGATAGGGCAAGGATAGGGGCACCACACCCTTGTCCTGCCCTTAACTCAAGAAATGAAGCAGGTTTAGGCAATGTGGAGGGCAGAAAAAGGTGTAGTTTTCAGGGATGAGCAAGTCTCAGGTCTCCAATCAAAACTGGGGATTTTATTCACCAACGTGAGGAACCTAATGTGGTCAAAAATTGCAAGGGTCACAAATTAATGACACTACATTTTTCCCCCACTTTAGCGGGAGTATAAGAGTATGCCCATACTGCTAGTAAAGTACAAGGAATCAAGATTGAAAGACTTCTACCATGTTAGTGGACTAAGGATCTTACGACTTTGATTGATAAATTAAAAGGGAAGATCGAGAAGAGAGAACCATGACTGCAAGTAGCAAGGTTCCCCTCACCATGAGTCATGAAAAACAAGGATAGAAAAATTACAAGTGAAGCCAAGTTCACTAAGTAACTTTAAGTATCAAGAAGAAAAATATGAGTGGAGTGTATGCCCCCACTTTAAAGAGATTGCATATGCCTTATCGAGAGTGATTGCTTTAAGGTAGGATACACCCAAGAGAGATAAAAGAGAGGGAGCACATTATCGCAAGGATTTATCTCCCAATTGAGGAATAAACCCAAGGATAATAAACACAAAAAATGAGGTAGTTTTGCTTTCCTCAGGGTCAGTATGATGTATGATAACTCATGTATATCATATATAAATATGTGCATATAATAATTTTCATTCCCCAAAGAAAGGAAACTTCCTTGGAAGAAAGGGAATAGAAGGGTGTTTTTTGAGTCAAAATGAAAGAGACCAAAAGAGATCTCAATGCTTTGCATCATCCTCAAATAGACATTAAGGGAAAAATAGAAGAACAAGGATACACATAGAATAATAGTCACAAAAGAGAAATAAAGGAGAGAGAGAGAAGATCTACTATGATAATGTTGCTAATATAGCATGACACCCACCTCCCGATCTTCTTGATCACTATTTTTGGAAGGTGGGCAACATGCCAGAGAAGCAAAATTGAGCACAACAGATGGAGCTATCAAAAGATCCAAACAAGGACTATGCTCATGTGGTAAGTCACTTTGTTCAACTCTAGGAGCTAGGATTAGGGTTTTTGAAAATTGAGTTGATAAATGCTTGTCAACATCAACATATTCATAGTCACTATCAGAAGCATTAGGAGTTGATGGTATTTCCTTATCAAGATTTATAGAAAGAGGAACTCTCACATGAATAGAAGTAAAACCATCACATATTTTTTGCAATTTACAATTTGGAGATTTAGGTTGAACATATTGCTTAGGAGAAAAGGGAATCATGTCAATTGTTGGAGTTCTAGGAGATTGAATATTTTGAGGAACAACTTCATGAGCTCGAACAAGACGTCTTCATCGGCATTCTCTCACACAACAATTTGGTCGAGTCTTGGCAGAAGGCTGAGAAGGAGGAATATTCTCCTCTTTTATAATTGAAGGTTTAGGTTGAGGTCTTTTAGGTTGAACAAGAGGAGAGGAATGCCTCTTCTCTTTATAAGAGGAAGGAGGTGGAACTGCACCATATAAAGGAGGAATATTTGGTGTACAAGGGAGATTGGGTCCATCATGAGGAGGTGGTAGAGGTCTAACCTTAAGAGGAATGTACATGGTCTTGTTAGGAGAAGGCATAGATACATCCATAGGAATAGGTTGAGGACCTTCTTTAGGAGGAATATTAGTTCTATCTATTAGGGGAAGAACTTCATCGTCAAGAATGATAGGAATGTCAAGTGTTGGGGATCTAGGTTGACTCGAGGATAAAATCATATCTTTTTTCCATATTTTATAAGATTGGAAAAGAGTATTACTCCTTGGTGGAAGAGATTGAAATTGTTTAGGCCAAAAGAAATCAATAGGAACACTAGGGTTTCTTTCGGATGGGCGAAATAAGCTATGGTTCACGATTATGATTTATCCATTGTGGGGAAATTTCAAACGCTCATGGATTGGAGAAGAAATAGCCTTCATGGAAGATAACCAAGGATAGCCTAACTTCACATGGAATTGCTCGGAAGAAGGAATGATAATAAAATTGACATCCATAGATTTAGTGTGCACTTCAATAGGAAGGGTGATAGAACCAATGGTAGGACAAGAGAATCCATCAAATAACTTCACAACCACATTAGAATCATCATATATTGGTTTATGCAATCGTAAAGTGAAAAGATACTTCTCAGTGATAGTGTTAACCATGCTGAAGAGGGATCAACAAGAGTACCATGACAAGGTATATCCTTAACCTTCACAACTATGTATAAAGGGCCATCGAGTGCTCTAATAGTCTCACTAGGGTCAAATGTGATAGAAGGATCCTTAGGTGTCACTTGTTTCTCTACCATTTTCACCAAATTCAGAGCCATAGAGGTGAAGTCATTAGGAGAAAAAGAGGTATGTTCAGTCTCAATCATGTTAGAGGTATGAGAAGGCAAAGGATCAATGAAAATATTAAGATTTTGATTAGGAGAAGCTACTGAGTTGTTTCCCTTATCATTTACACCTACCATAGATATAGTATTATTATCAATCAAATCTTGAATCTTACTTTTCAATGAAAAACATTTCTTAGTGTCATGACCAGGTTGATGATGAAATTAACAAAAGGAATTGTTATCAAAATAAGGGGATGCAATCTTAGATGGATTAATTGGTTTTATAGGAGGAAGTTTGATAACATTTCTTTGTAACAATAGAGACATAATACTATGTTAAGATTCATTCAAAGGATTAAATTGTCTTTCTCTTTTAAAAAATTTTTAAATAGGAGGCACACTTGTTGTAGCATTCACATTGTTGTTGTTGATTGTATCATTGAACTTGATGAAGCCTTTTGTTGGTTTTAACTTCACAAACGGTTGTTTAACACTCTCCCCCTTATCACTCAGAGTCATAGGAGTAGATTGCTCCATTTGACTCACAACCAGCTAATAATTATGGAGTGTTGCGCACAACTACAGAAAATAAGTAAACTCAGAAGAAAAAAATAAGATTTTTCCTAATATATTTTTGCAAATTATAAACGAAATTTTTTTGAATATAATTATTAGGTATAATAAAAGAAATTTGAGCACACAAATGCTTGTATCTACCAATGAAATAAGTCGCTTTTTTTAACACTTTGTTTACAATGCATTAAATCAGTCAAAGTAATTTTAGGACCAATGTTGTTTTGAAATTTTTGAATGAAAGAATTTGCTAATTGTTGAAAAGAAGTGATAGAATAAGAAGGCAAAGAACAATACCATTGTAAAGCCTTATCTCTTAGAGTTCTTATAAGCAATTCTGCAAGCAATCTTTTATCATAAGCAAAATCAGTACACAAGGTTTGAAATGTTTTGAAATGCATTAGAGAATCACCTTTTCCATTATAGAGTTCCAATTGAGGGACCTCAACATGCTTAGGTGGCACGACTTTAAAAATATCAAGAGAAAGTGGGCTCGCAACATCGAACGTGGGCACACTAAACTTGGATTGACTCATGGAAGCAATTTATTGTTGTAAGGAAGACATGGTTTGAGCAAGATTGTTAATGGTCACTTTGGTAGAAGAATTGATGTTAGACATGGTTGATTGAGAAGGTGGTGTGATGTTATTGAAGGAAGGCATTGATTGAGAATAAGGTAGTGGGACATTATGATAAGTAGGCATAGGTGATGATTGAGTAGGAAAAGGGACACTTAAAGGAGAAATAAAATTGTTGAAAGAATTGCCCCCTTGTGTCACATTGATTGGTTGAGGACTAATAGGAATGCTTATTGAAGACATTAGTAAATATGAAGGATTAAATGAATAAGAGGGATTTCCCCCATGACTAATTGTTGTAGGAATAACATTTTGAGTTGAAGTACCCATGATGTTTGAAGTAAAAGTAGGAGCACTAGTCATAGGAGTAGTCAAAGGAATAGAAGGATTGACTTGTGTAGGAGGTTGTGAATAACGTAGGGTTTTGACACAACTCTTTATAGGCATGACATTGGAATCAGCAATATGAGCAATGCCACACAATATATCAATTCCATTCTCATCACTTTGAATCATGTGTTAAGGCCTTCAATTAATGGAAGAGCTTCACTATTAAGGTATTCTTGGGACATCCATTGTTGAAAGTTATCAAATTCATTATCCAATTTTGAAAGTTGATCTATGGAAACTCTAATCAAAGCTTCTTCTTCATCATGGGATTCATCAATGGGAGCTAGGGACATGATTAGGATGGGAAGAATTAGCATTATCCTCATTAAAGAAGTTACCTAGATTAAGCTCCATCTCCTCGGTAATTAAACCTTGGGAAACCTTAATTCTAATGCTTCATCTAATAGGGATAGTATAGGTAGGACTAATAGTGGTAAAACTCATGCACTAGAGGGAAATTTGAATTTTGAATTATGGAAATAAAGTTTAGAAAATTGAATAATGCAAAATTTGAGAAAATAATGATCAGACAATTTTGAACTTTGTTGAAAGGGGAAAATGACACAATTTCCAAAAATAATAAATGAAAGGAAATTGAAATTTCAAAATTAGGGCCAAGGGGATACCACTTAATCTTAAAATTGACAAAATCAAAATTTTTAAAATCAAGAAAGATTATAATTAACCACTTAATTTTAAAAGTTTTCTTAAAATTTGAAATGTTGAATTTGGAAGGTGTGTTGACTTGAATTTCATCATTAGAATACTACCTGCAACATATTAGTTTCAAAAAATACAAAGGAAATGATACAGGAAATCCAAACTCAACCAATGAAACTACATGAAATGAATATTAAAATAAAAACCATATTATTAACTTCATGATTTAAGTCTCATTGTGTCCTAACTCCACTGTTCGTGGTTGTAGATGACGTGCTCTTAGACAAGTACTGGTAGCTTCCAAGATGGCATATGAATAATGGACTGATAACTAATAGTTAGCAGATACTATGATATGCAATACAAATGATTTAAAGCTAAATGATTATACTAAATTATTATGCTAAATTGTGTCAAGATTAAAACTCACAGATGCATAATTTTTCTCAAATTGTTAACTTGAAAAATCACTTGAAGACTAACTCTTTCTCAACTCAAACTCCCACATTTATAGAGTTTGAGAGGATAAGATGATGTGGCCTAGATCAACAGTCATGATCAGATTTGCAGATTTGGATGGTTGTGAGCAAAGGTGAAGGTTGAGAGAAAGGGGGAAGGAGAAAACAAGTGTCACTCATCTCACCTTGATTGGGTTGCTGACTGAAGAAATCTAGGGATGGTTGGAGAAGATTTAGGCATCAGAGGACAAGTGGACTCAAGTCCTTCCTAAGATATAGGGATGTTGGAGAGAATATAGAAGAAGGTTAAGAAATATGTGTACGTACACAATATTTCATTTATTTTGGAAGTTGAAGATAAGTGGCTAATAAATGTTTATTTATTTAATTTTGTTGAATTAATTTAGCCACATGATGGATGCATTGGCAAAGGAAAGATGAAGTGGAGATGGGAGATGAGTTGGAAAATGAAATTAAATAATTTAGAAATCATTTAATATTTGAGACTATAGGATAGAAGAATAATCATTAAATATTAGATATTTAATTGATTGAAGAAATAATTAAATATTACATATTTAATTAATTGATTAGAAGAAAAGGTTAAATGAACTAATTAATAAAATATTTCAATGAAATTAATTAATAGAAGGACATAAAATGAATTAAATAAATTAATCTTTTCAAATTAACTATTTAATAGAAGAGTAAATATTAAATAAATATTAAATATTTTTTTAATATTTATTCTTCTATTAAATAGTTAATTTAAGTCTCATTGTGTTCATGATCTTCATCAGGTTGTTTTTTATGAGAGCGCTAGTCTGTCTACAAGATAGCAAGCATAGAGTTTTTGGCTACTCCTAGGGTGGCTTATGCTTTGAGATTACACATTCTAGATCCTAGGGTGACTGCAGATTATGCTCAATACATGCTTGCACACTTGTTTCCTCAGATTACCGATCTAGCAAAGCCTCCTCCCAGCTCTGGAGATGAGGAGGATGATTTAGATGATCTCATCATTAGGAGATGGAGATGAAGACAATAGATTAGAGCTTCTCAGGAGGCCGAAGGTGATGGAGATGAGGGAGGAGATGGAGGTGGAGGTGGTAGGAGACCCAGATGAAGAGGAGGTCAATTGAGAGTCCATGGAGGACCTTTTGGACCAGTTGGTAGGACTGGGAGACCACTTCCCATGGGTGGGAGAGAGGCAAGATAGATTGAGAGTGATACTGGCAAGACATGTATGAGATCAATGAGAGGGTTACCCTCTATAGGAGGAGGCAAGTTTACTAGGCTGGATGGGGGTTGCAGGTGAGGTATTGGCTTTGGTCAGATTCAACCAGACCCTAGAGTTATTGCAGCTTATGGTGGAGAGGAGGAAGATCTAGAGGATCATGTTCCTCTCATTATACAATGGGTTCTAAGAGCTACTTGGCTGAGATTCTAGTAGGTGGACAGGGAGGTGGAGATGATGGGATTCAGTGTCATGTTCCTCAACAGGATGTGCCAGAGTAGGATACCTTGGAGAGTCTAAGAGCACAGATAGATCATCTTAAAGCACAGGTGCAGACACTCATGAAAGAGAGAGATAGGGTTGTTAGGAGACAATGAGATACTTAGGGTCTTCTTGATCACATTCAACAGGTTGGATCGGAAACTCTCTCAGCTGATACCGTTAGAGCACTATTTCAAGCTGAGAAGGAGACATCACACTGGAGATGATTATATGAGGATTTAGTCGTAGAGAGCCAGAGGGAAGGTAGCTATCATACCACTATGAGGATGGATACTAGTAGCGGTGGAGTCATGGGACCTCCTCAAAGGAGTGGTGATCATGCAGGATAGGCATCTGGAGGATCTTCTCACCCATAGGCACAGAGACGGATAGAGTCAGGTGGTAGTGGCACAAGAGAGCCTTGACTTGATTATATTGATGAGACAATTGTATTTTTGATTTGATATCATTGTATACATGGACTTTTTATTGTTTTATTATGATCTATATGTAGACATGGACTCTATATGATGATGATCTATATGCATTGATTACATGGATGATGATATTTTCTTTTCTTTTCATGATGATGATGTTCTATATGATGCAATGATGAATGCTTTTGATTTTGGATGATTTAAAAATGTAAATGAGAATGATTACTAACTTAAATAATGCAAATGCAATGATATATATGATAATGCAAATGAATGATTGATTTAATATGTAATTCTTATAATGATTATGAATCTAAGTGCAAAGATGCAACTAAATGATTTTAATGAATAAAAATAACTACAATGATAATGATCCTAATGCAAATAATAATGATGATATACTACATGATTAATGAAATGCACTTAATGGAATGCAAACTAATGCAATGATTGAAATGCAACTAAATGAAATGAAAGATGATTGAAATGATTCTAAAAATGAATGCAACTACAATGATCAAATGCAAATATTTTTTGTTTGTCCAAGTATACTCAATCTTTATTTATGACCGTTAATCTATGAATGAAATTATATTCTTATAATGCAACTAGCAATGAATGCTTATAATGCAGACAAATAATGAGATAATCTAAAAATGATCTAACTAAAATGATACTTTCATTCTTCATATGTTGTCTTATAACAGTGCTTGATTTCATCATTGAGCTTTTAAAATGTTGTAAGAAAATACAAGCAACTTGACAAAAAATCCAAGTTGGCCTGAGTATTTCTTACATGGATTTTGATATAGCAAGTTAATACAAGCAATCTGATATAATGAATCAAGCTGACCTGAGTATTTCTTGTAGAATAGGCAAGGATTATCCACTTTCATGCATGACTCAGAATGTCCTCCTTGATCTTTTGCCAATCATATCCTTAGATAAGTACATACCTTAATAAGAGATAAACCACCGACAACAATCAAAGAAAATCATGCCCCATCATTGCTTCTCTAGTCATGGACATCCTTGATTCGCATAGAGTACATGATTAGCAATAAAATCAAGATATAAACATTGAATCTTGTATTTCATTCACATGTTCTCATGGTCATTAACTAATATAATCATCTTGATGAATGATCATTGATAATCCTTTATTACTTGTTGGTTGATTTTTTCATTTTCTAAGTTTCATGATTCAGTTGTTAGAAAATGCCTTGATCTTCATTTTTTGCCTTGTTACTCGTTATCTGCTTCAAAATCCTAGGTGTTTTTGTTTTTTCTAAGTTTTCTAAATGTTTTGGATTTTCAAAGATTCAAAAGATCACCTTAGCAAAAGGAAATAGGATTTTGCCCCCAGTGGAAACAAAACTTTATTATGGATGTATGAATTTGATCAAGACTCAAACCTTGGCGGGATATAATGCAGATATGATTGATTCTAATAAAATATAAGATAGTGACTATGACAAGTATGTCAAAATTGATAACTCTTGGTAAGCTGCATTTTTTTGCTAATGGTTCAAAACAATGGATGAGAAAGATGAAATGGATGAGCTAGGATAGATGGAAGCGATAGATGCGATAGGATGAACTGGATAGGTGCGCGAAGTGATCTCATAGATGGAAGAACTCACTTTTTAGATAGTGCCTGTTTACTAGGTTTTCACTGTCTAAATTTATTGCATTTTTCCCATATTTTGATTTTTTTTCTTCTTTTCTGTTTTTCGTTGTTTTATGATTTTTTAGGGATTTTCTACTTTTCTGATTTTTACTGATTTCTTCAGGACTTTATATGCTTTTATTGATTTTTTCCAAGACTTTACATCTCAAGCATAGAATTTTTTATGATGGATAGAATTGATAGGTTCATCAAACCAATCACCTTCAAGGGTAGATAACTTGTATGCTCCTGAGCCATATGCTGCTACTCTGACAAAAGGACCTAACCAATTTGGTTCAAATTTACCCTTCTTTTCTCAGTCTTGCTGATTTCTCGGATTCTCCCTTAGAACTATATCTCCAATCTGAAAAATGTGTGGCTTGACTCTGTGATTATAACTTCTTGCCATTTTCTATCCATATAACTTCAAATGATCTGTTGCATTTTGGTGACATTCTTGAATCGGCTCAAGTTCTTGAAGTCTAGAGACTCATTCTTCTTCTTCTGGTATAAGACCTTTCAAGGAAACTCATAGAGAAGGTATCTCTACTTCTATTGGTAATATGGCTTATGATCCATAGACTAAGCAATATGGAATTACCCATGTTGGTGTGTGGATGTTGGTTCGGTATGCCCAAAGAGCAAGATTTAACTGAATGTGCCAGTCTATTCTAGCCTCATTGACTATTTTCTTCAAGATTTTCAAAATAGTCTTGTTTGATGCCTCAACTTGACCATTTCCTTATGGATAATATGGATTAGAAAACCTATGTTGGATATACAATTTCTCACATAGTTCCTTCACATCTTGATTCTTAAATGGTCATCCATTATTAGTGATAATGGTCATAGGAACTCCATAGTGATAGATTATATAATTCAAGATAAATGATGATATTTGTTTTCCTATCACTTTTGTCGAAGGTACTGCTTCAATCCATTTAGTGAAATATTCAATAGCAGTCAGAATGAACTTATGTCCATTAGAGGATGAAGGATTTATCTTACCTACCAAATCAAGGCCCCATTGAAAAAATGGCCATGATCCTGCTATAGGATGCAATTCTTGTGCTGGTGCGTGAATGAGATTCCCATGGATCTGGCATTGTTTGCATTTCTTGGCATATGTGAATGAATCTCTCTCCATAATAGGCCAATAGTAACTTATTCAAAGAAGTTTCTTAGCCAATGTTAATCCACTTGAGTGTGTGCCATAAATACCTACGTGAACTTCATTAAGAACTTTCTCAGATTCTTCTTGTTCAAGACATGTCAATAAAGTTCTCTCTAGACCTCATCTATATAAGGTATCAATAATAATAGTATAGTGGGATGACTACCAGATAAAATTTCTTCTTTGATTGCGGGATAGGTCAGGAGGAAGGATATTCTCTTTTAAGTATTGATAAGTTTGGCTGTATAAGGATTGAATAGTTCCTGATATATGGCAAATCATGTAGGTATGTTGGGATTGAATGGTAAGGGTTAAGATATCTTCCACTAGGAATTCGTAACGCTGTTGATTCTCCTAATTTTTCAAGAGAGATGATATTGTAGCCATTGCATCTACTGCTTTATTCTCAATTCTTGGGATCTGAGTGAATGATACTTCTTCAAAGTGTTCTTTAAACTCTTCTACCAGCTATTTGTAGGGCATGAGCTTGTCATCCTTAGTTTGATAATCATCATTTATTTGGTTGATGATAAGATATGAATCACCATAGACATGTAATTTCTTGATATTCCATTCAATAGCCATTTTGAGACCAATAGTCAATGCTTCATATTCTGCAGTATTGTTTGTGCATGGAAACCATAGTCTATATGATTTTGGAATTGTGTGTCCTTGAGGTGTGATGAACAAAATTCCTGTGCTTGATCCATATTGTGTATAAGAACCATCAAAGTACAACTCCCAAAATTTTGTACTTATTGTCAGAATGTCTGCATCAGGAAATTCAATGTGCAATGGTATGTCATCTTGTAAAGGTGTTTCAGCTAATTGATCAGCAATGACCTATCCTTTGATAGCTTTTTTATCAAAATATTCTATATCAAACTCACTTAGTACCATAACCCACTTTTCCAGTCTGCCTGTCAAAGTTGACTTGTTCAGCAAATACTTTAGTTGATCTATTTTTGCTATTAGTTTCATAGAATGAGTTAGCATATAATGTTAGAGCTTCTGAGTTGGAAATACAACTGCTAGGCATGTCTTCTCTATTGATGTATAATTCAATTCATAGGTGGCAAGTGTTCTATTGATGTAATACATTTCTCTTTCTTTTCCTTATTCATCATGTTGTTCTAGGAGAGCTCCTAATGATACATTTGTTGCTGAGATATAAAGTAACAATGGTTTCCCTTTGATTGGTGGTACAAGTACTGGAGGATTCATGAGATATTCTTTGATTTGCATAAAAGCCTCTTCACACTTTTGATCCCATTTGAATGGAGCATTCTTATGTAAAAGATGAGCAAATGGATGACATCTATCTGCTAATTGAGAGACAAATCTTCTGATTGATTGCAATCTTCCTTGTAAAGAATGCAATTGACTTATGTTCCTAGGTGACTCCATTTCCATGATAGCTTTGATGTTTTCTTGATCTAATTCAATTCCACAAGCTGATATAATGTACCCAATAATTTTTCTAGAGGTTACTCCAAATGCACATTTCTTTGGATTTAATCTTAATTGATATCTTTCAAGCCTATCAAAGATCTTGCCCAAGATGTTCAAATGTTCTTTTCTTGTATGATATTTTGCAAGTATTTCATCTACATAATCTTCCATAAATGTATGCATCATATCATGAAAAATTATTGTCATATCTCTTTGATAAGTTTCTCCTATATTCTTAAGCCCAAATGGCATAACATTCCAACAATAAGTACCCCATGCATAGGTGAATGTTGTATTTTATTGATCTTTAGAGGTGATTCTTATTTTATTGTATCCTAAGAATCCATCCATTAATGAAAACATCTCACGTCCTACTGATAAGTCCACAATTATATCAATGTTGGGTAGTGAGAAATCATCTTTGGGACATGCCTTGTTCAAGTCTCTGAAATCAGTGCAGACTCTTATGCTTGTATCTGGATTTGGCACTGGAACAATGATTGAAACCCATTCTAGATAGGCAATAGGTCTTATGAAACCCACATCTAATATTTTCTTTAGCTCAACTTTTACAAGGATAGTGATGTGTGGATGCATCTTCCTTAGCTTTTGTTTAACTGGTTTTGCTTTTAGATCCACATTGAGATTATGCATGATAAGATCTGGATTAAGTCTCGGCATGTTTGCATAGGACCAAACAAAATTTATGTGTCTTTGTCTGAATAATTCTATGTATTATTTCCTCTCTTTATCTAATAATGATACAACAGAATGAAGTATCTTGGGATCCTTTGGTGTGCCAATGTTTATTTCTTCTTTTGGTTCTATTAGAATAGGAGATCTCTCCTGAAAATATGCAGGGAGGATGTCAAAATTTCCATCTTGTGGTGCCTCAAAGAGGTTTTCACCATCAAATACGTCCTTTATTTTTCCTTTTGATTGATCTAGTGTTGCCATGAAATGGTTCTCAACACTAGGTCTTTTTCCTTATTTTATTTCAATTTTGCGACAAGAAAGTTTGGCATTCTCCCGTCTGCAAGAAACATTACTTGATTCTATGATGGAATATTTCTTAGGTGTTATGGGTATGACAACATTAAGATATACAACTAAGTCATGGTCATTGGAAAAGACATCCAATTCAGGGTTTTCTAGGTTATCCCAATCAATTATTTCTGGATGAAGAAGGGGTAAGTCATAGTCATCATCATTGTTAGGTGCTTCAAGGTTCATGACATAATAGTCAATTTTGCATAGATTAGGTAATGTCATAGATAGAATGATTTTGAGGATAGTCTCTCCCAAGTGTTCTCCAATCAGTTCTAACAAAATCAGTAATAGTATTTTGTGGTTCACACTCAAGTGACTCTTCATCTGACATTTGTCCCCCAAACGAATGGATTATATCAACACACACATCTTTAATACTGCAAGTTCCTTCTTGATTAATGTCAATAGATTCATTTGTATTTTGAAGTTGATATACTTGTGTACATGATATAGAGGATTCTTTTGCTAGCTTTTGTCTTCTCTCAAACTCAGCTTCTTCTGGACTAATAGTCAATCCTACTTGACTATCTCTTAGTTCTTCTATGGTTCTTCCATACCTTGGTACATCTTGCTCCTCATTTGATAGAAATCTGATATTTCCTGATGCTTGATCAATATCTATTTGTGCTTCTTGTGGCATTACTTCTTGGTCTTTTTCATCCTCTTTCTTTTGTTGTCTTGTATATGCCTCTTTTCTCTGGATTTTGAGTTCTTCTTGTCTTCTTTCTAACTCTATCTTTTATTTTGTAAAAGTGAAGTCTTCATTTGTGATAGTTGCTTTCTCTTCATTCTTTTCTTCACTTGATACACTAGATGATACATTTGGACCCCATTAATAATCATTTGAATTTGTCTCTAAACCATTGTCTAGGATTACACCATTGTAACATACAAGATTATTGTATGGTGCAAATAGTTATCTGATTTCTGCCATCTCTTCTTTTACTGCTTCTGGAATATCATGTTCAGATTTAGCATTTGCTTGTATTCCTTGAACTTGTTTACAAGATTCTTCTTCTCTTTTGATTGCAAGTTATTCTTGTTGTTTCTCATATTCTTCCTGTTTTTGCTTATTGGCTACTATTTCTGCTGCTTGATGTAATTTTTCTTGCCATTGTTCTTCTTTAGGGACTGATTTCTTTCTCCACTTTGGTTGTTGATAATTATGTTGCTTTTGATTTGGTTTTGAATATCCGAGTCCTGATTTATCTTCTTTAAATTGCGAGTGAGGACAAATAGGTTCTGAAATACCTTGATGTCGCTTACCAATTGATCATTTTCCTTCATATCCCATTTTTTCCATGATCTTATAACCATTTCCATATTTCTCTATGGGAATATTGACTTATGTAGTTGCTATAGTTTCATTTTCATCTTTGTACAACCAACAAAGAATATCCTTGTCTTCAGTTTCTTTTGCAAGTGTTCTAGCTCTAACAAATGCTCCATTAAACATTTCTTTTGATTTTTATGAGATTCGTGGTTGGATATTTGTAGGCTTTCCATATGATTTAGGTGAAAGTGGAAAATTATGAAAATAATATTTTCCCATTCCTTCATCATTTAATCTGAGCTTTTTCTCAAAAGTTTCCCATAACTTTTCTCGAATTTCTTTGGTAGGATATATTGATTCTCTGTTATGTGGAACTCTTGTATCTTGTGCTAGCTTCAAATTATTGCAATATTGGCTAGAGTCTGCAATTATAGTGACCTCTTGTCCATCATGAGGAAACTTCACACATTGGTGCTATGTAGAAGGAACTGCTTGCATGTTGTGAATCCATGGCCTTCCCAGAAGAATGTTATAAGAGAGATTCAAATCTAGAACCTGACATAATGTATTCCTTTCCATAGGTCCTATTCTGATTGGTAACACCACAGTTCCTTTAGAAGAATGCTCCTCTTCATCATAAGCCTTCATGGTTATTTTCTTCTTTGGATCTACTGCATTTTCTGAATTTCCCAAAGCCTTTATTAAACTTAATGCACAAATGTTTAAGCCAGCTCCACCATCTATGAGTACATGTTTGACATGAGTTTTATTAATGGCAACTTCAACATGTAAGGGAGAATTGTGAGGATATTACAAGGATGCGTCATCATTTTCAGAAAATGATAAGCAATGAGGGGCTATAAGGTGTCCCACCATGTTTTGGAACTGATCTACATCCAAGTCTTTTGAAACTGTTACTTCCGTTAGAGATTTTTCCAAAATTTCCTTATGCATAGGTGAAACTTTAAGAAGCTCTAGAATTGATATGTGAGTAGGTATTCTTTGTAATTGTTCTACTAAGTTATATTTTTGTGAAGTGGAGGTTGACTCATTTGTTATACTTGGAAATGTGACCTTTGCTTTGCTTCTCATAATAACGTTGATTGGTTTTGAAGGTGTGTTATCTTTAACAATGATGATATTTACCACATCATCATATGTATAAGTGTAGTTCACTTTGGCTTTGCCTTTTTCATCCTTTGATTTAGATTGTTCACCTTTTTCATAGTTTGGAAGCGGAGTTTTGAAGGCTAGGTGGGATTCATTTGTCTTATAACTATCCACTGTGATAGTTCAATTATTGATTAAATCTTGGATAAGGTGTTTCAATCTTTGAAAATCATTAGTTCGGTGTCCTTTATTTCAATGGTAATTGCAAAAATGATTATCATTCCACCAATTTGGTTTGACTCGTGGTTCATAACTTCTTATTTCTGGTAAAATAATCAGTTTGTTTGCAAGAAGAGTTTTCAAAGCTGATTCCAAGGGTTCTCCAATGTTTGTGAATTTCCTGCGAGGATTGGAGAAGAAAGACTTGGATTTATTGTTTTCTTGATTGCTATTTCTTGGGATTTGAATCGATAGATTAATGATTGGTTGTTGTTTCATAGCATTACTGTTGTCATTTCCTCTATTGATGACATTCCTATTCTTTGACCAGAACTTGGGTTTGTCATTGTTGTTGTTGTTTTTGTTGTTGTGGTTGTTGTAAGAATTACTGTAAAGTTTTATCTCTCCTCTCTTTATGATTGTGTCTTCTATTTTTAGACCATTCTCAATCATCTTAGCAAAGAAGGAGAACATTGCATTTTTAGACAATAACTCATTTCACTGATAAGATTATCAATGAATATGTCCATCTTTTCTTGATCAGGTACATCTCTTGGATACCTATTAAACATTCATTTCCATTGTTGCAAGAAGATCATGAAAGATTCACCATTCTTTTGTTTAACATTGCATAAATCTAGCATTGTTATCTCATTCCTTACATTGTAGGAGTATTGTAAAATAAATCTATTCATGAGTTCTTCAAAATATTTGATTCTAGATGGTAATCTTGAAAACCATTCCATTGATTGTCCATTTAAACACCTAGGGAATAGACGCACCAGGTAAGTTTTGTCATGTGCAAATTCCATACTCATAGTACAAAACTCCCTAATGTGATCTGGAGGATCAGATTTCTCATCATATTTATCATATTTAGGGATCTTGCAATGTTGTGGAAATGGTATCATATTCAAACTTTTATCAAAAGGATACGGGAAGATATCTTCCAATGAATACTTCTTAGAGCTTGTTCCATTATGCATATCTTGTATCTGTTGTTGTAGAGTTTGCATTTGCTGAGTGAGATTTAACAACAGATTATCCATATGGTTTCTCCTTGTCTCTTCATAAGTTCTTCTATCACTATTCTCTCCATAGCTTTCTTTGTTTATATCTTCGTTATTTGGATCATTTGTGTTTTGAGTGTTACTTGTCTCTGCATCTTGTTTCAAGCCTTCTATGTTAAAGTATTGTGGCAATTTAGCTCTTGATTTTTCTAACATCAAAAGATATTTTTCTTGTTGCTTTGCTAGTAATTTTTCCATTAGTCTATCAAATTTGAAATCTTTCTCAAGGTCTCTAATGGTGTTATTGATCACTTCTTCATCAACAACTGTATACCCAAAATTTTGGAGCATTGAATTATATTCTTCTTCCATTTGTTTTTGTTGTTTTCTGAGTTGTTCGTATTGAGCTCTAGTCCAAACTGGCGTGTGATTGGTTTGAAATTTTTAAAGTTTTTGACCTTAAAAACAACTCAATAGGTGATTATTGGTTTAGGAAGCTATGCTTTATTGATTTTATCATTGTTGTTTTTTCGTTGTGATAAATCATCTCTTTGTTGAAAAGCACGTCCTTGCAAAATTTCTCCATCAAATTTTGTCCCGCAACCACGTAAATAGTGATAGAAGCAGTGTAGGAATGTCCTATGTTTTAATAAGATCCTGCGATTGATATACAAGAATCTTATCCTTTTCTGAGTAGCTTTATAACTAATATTTCTTTTCTTAAGGCGATACTTAAAAGTCATATAAGCATATGATGGTTTACAAGTTTGCTTGATTCCACTGTGAGCGCAATTTTGATTTTGATATAACCTAGGTTCAAAATAGGAAAGATATATCCAAGATAATGAACACAAGGTGGATTGATCAAGTTTTGTGATAGAGGATTTGATATATCCTGATGAGAAATTGATAATGATGTTAATTTTTTGCACTTAAGATGTTTTAATCAATAGCTTGTTGAATGTTTTATGCTTATGGAAACCTTTTTGGAAATAGCCTGTTGGATTGGTGATCCGGTTATCGAACTAGTTTGAAAATGTGTGATAGTTTAAAGACAATTCTACTCAAGAAGTGTTTTGATATTGACTTTGAAATTCAAGTTTGATATGCTTTGTCTTAGATGTAAGAAAGAATTTGTGCTAACTTTTTTGGTCAAAAGTGCTAACTTATGGGACAAAAGAATTATTTTGTTGCTTGAAAGCGTTGCTCTGACTATGTTTCAAGGATTTTTTTTTCAATTTTTCTAGAAAGTTGTTGGATTTTTGCTCATTTTTAGATGACTTTCTTCAATTTTTTACCATTCTGAGCATGTTATAGACATAGAAGATACAATGTTTGAAAAACAAAATGCACAAGCAAGTACAAATCTTATGGCAGGTTGAGACAATAATTGTTGAATCTCACATGGGGTTTCCCCCAAGCCTACGCTATTCAAAGTAGATATTTAGATGCTTGACCCCACTGGCTTCACCCTCGACACTCACTTCTTCGAGGAAGCCAAACACCAATTTCCATGAAAACTCCCCATGGACAACTTTATATCTCTACTAAGAACCGTATGTGTGTGAGCCGTGTTGTTCTCCATTTTGAAAACCTCTGTTCCCTCTCTTTTTAGGAGTAGATGTTACTGCCTTTGTGCCAACATGGAAGAGGAAAACAAAAGTTTGAAATGAAAACAACAAGATGAGGTTTGAAATGAGGAAACCTCCTACACTTTAAGCTTATAAAAAGCTTGGGCAAGTGAACCCCTTTTAAAGACTATTTTTTTACAAAAATAGCAAAAGGTTTACAGAAAACCAGTGTACATTCTTGCAAACTTTCCTTACTAGCCAATACAACTAAACCTAAATGAAAAGTTGATTTGACTTTTGAAAAGGACCACAAAATGTAACAAAAAACCTATAGGTAAACCAGTGCCTTATCTGGGCAATAGAGTCATCTACAACAGACTGCAACCTGACAGAAAAACTAGTACACAAGTCACAAGTTAATGATCTATCAACTCTATATATGCCTGACATATACAGAGTCCTAATCTGTACCAGACTTCATCATCAAATCCACACCAAAATACTGATATCAAGGACTTTGCTCAAACTACGTTTATATTTCCTCCTTGAAGAAAAGACTTAAAACAACTTCCTTAAATGCCTAACAAGTCATTCAGATAAACAACCCTTGATTACTTAAATGAAATGAACACCAGTACAATGACACAGAGACAATAAAAATCTTAATTTAAAACCTATGACTGTATCTTTATTTCTCCATCAAAAGATTACAAGTCTGACATATCTGAAACAAAATTGCTTAAAGAAATGGTCTGTATTAATTTTGCCAGAGTTTTGCTACAAAATTTTGTGTCCCTTTTCTTAGTAGTCCTGGTATCCATTTATAGAGATATGGATGCAACAAGCTTCAGACTTCCTGAGAAAACAAATCTTTTAAAATCCTAACCATAATCCCCCCCCAAAAGAGGTTACAATATTCACCATCGAAGCAAAAGCATAACAAATCAGTTAACCAGATGAAGAAAGGCTAACTGATTACTCAGTATTCACAAATCAAGTGTCGGGTGCCTTTGCTTCTTTAGAATTGTGATTTATCAAAAGCAGTTGTAGGAACTAACCGCTTCTGGTTGCCTGAGGGTTACTGCATATTGGAGTGTTAGTTGATTATTCCTTTGCCCTATCCCTTTCATTACATATTTGATTTCCCATTCTTGTTGCCTGAGAAATAATGCACCTACTTTCTCTACAAATCCCCTTGAATATCTCTCTGCAAGTTTTCGCCAACGCTGGATGGAACTGGCACTCCTCTACCTTTATTTCTTTTGAATATTTAAATTTTGGCACCAATTTGGCACCTTTCCCTTAGTCTCTATGTCACAGGGTTTAAAGTTTGGACCTAATTCCATTGTGGTATAGCGACAACCATCCAATCATGGAAAACTAGCACGCCCTTTAACTTTCCTGATTAACCCACTCCAAACAGGCCCCACCACTTGGTCTTTGATCTATTAAAAACTTAACCGCTACCACTTAGTTGTCTATCGTAACCGCTTGCATTAACTATCTAGGTTTAACCATTGTCTGGAGTTCACCACTGGTGGTTTGTCGCCATGTCATGATGAATAACCATCGAGCACTTTTAAGCTACGGTATAGCGACAACCATCGATCTACATTGGAATTGCCTAGTCAATAACCAATTCTAACCCTCAAAGCGGGCCCCTTATCTATTTCACTCATCTGTAGACCCCTGCCATGTATCACCTCTAGATTGGCTCATGAGATCCACCTGGGCACCACCGATCCCACCACTCTTTCGGCTAAACCTCCTTTAAGGCTAGCCATTTTCATATTTTATCAAAACCCTAGTTTCATCGACACCTTTCATGTCGATGAAACTGATGCCTTCGGTGAGTCCCTTCAATGATCCATCAAAGCCATGGTCTGCTTGATATACACCTTGATGATATGCCATCTATTTGCCATGTGGCACCCTTTGATTGGCTCCGGAGTTCACAAATGGGTGCCACCTATTGTGAGGGTATTCATTTTGGGCTCTCCACTCTGACACCTTAGCATGGCCTCCACTAACTGCCGAAATGAACCGCCTGCCTTAACCACTTGCATTAACTGTTGGCCATGGTTCACCACTAGTGGTTTGTCGCCAAGTCACAAGTGATATCTGGCAAGAATTTTTACATCACAACATAGTGACAACCCTTGGATCCATCTTGATCACCGTTGATCTTTATTGATCTTCTCAACCCTTACCTCGCTTAAGCAGCTCCCTTTATCACTTTCTCTTCTGATGGGACTGACACATGGCACATCCTAATTTGCCTTTGGATCCATCTAGATGGCCACCTGGTCTTGCCACTGGACTTGGGCCTGCCTTGATTCTTCTTCTACTCCCTAATACGTGGCACAACTTGATTCACACTAAGCCCACATGGATGGCCACCTCAACCACCACCTGGCCAGTCGCCATGTCGCATGCGATAACAATCAAGCTTCTTCACATGGCGGTATAGCGATGGCCATGGAACTGCATTCAACCTACTCATTGTTTAACTTACCCCTTTTACTACAAAATTTTGGGCGCTATGAGATGCGTGCACATGCGGGGGGCCCACTGGGCTGAGCTTCCACCTTGCCAAAAGCCCATAAGCTTTGACACTTAATATGTGTGGGGCTTTGCCTTTAAATACAAAAATGCTCCTCCCCACGACCAATGTGGGATAAAAGGTTCGCCTTAGCCCTTTCCATCGAGTCATCAGGATAGTCTGAAAACCTGACTTCCAATCTTCTTGGACTTTCTACGCTCCACACCTTTCTCACGAGTGCCACCACTTAGTCGCCATGTCACGGCAAATAAACATCACACAACTCTACATTGCGATATAGCAACAATCATCGGATCTGAGGAAACCTACTCGATCTTAAGGAAAAGACATAAGACTTAGGAAAAATTAAAATTTATCAGAACCCACCTAGGCTTAGACTTTAAAAAAGGGCCCCCTCTTGATGATGCACAGACCCTTCCACTTAAGTGGAAAAGGTAACGAGAAAAGACCTCAAAAGAAAGGGAAACTTTGAAATTTTGAACCTTGAACCACTTTGTAAATGGTTCAAGACCGACATAACGCATTCACACTTGCTCATTTACAAAGCCACGAGATAAACAAGAGAAAAGGTTGAACCTTGAACCTTGAACCAATTTGGTTAAAGGGTTCAAGTTCAAAATGAATTTCAACAATGCACTACAAAGGTTTAATTTTAAATGCTTTTATGAAAAAGTAAAAACCCTAAACCCTCAGAACCATGAGTTTGGTTCAAGGGTTCAAGTTCAAAACAAATTTCAACAATGCACTACAAAGGTTTAATTTTAAATGCTTTCATGAAAAAGTAAAAACCCTAAACCCTCAGAACCACAAACTCGCAGGCAAAGGTCAGATTTCTAAGTTTTGACACTCCAACAGCTAAAAGGCAAGATTTTCAACATATTTAAAACAGTGATAACAATGGCTCTGACTGGGGATGGTTGGATGCAAAACCAATACAAGAATTTAGTAAAAACTCTGGAACGCAGACCAAAAATACCCTAACAAAAGAAAACTAAAACAAAGTAGAACAAACAAAAGAAAACCTAAACTACTGTGCATGGAAAAATCATCAGAAATATTGTTTTAGAAATTGTCCATGCACTGGTAGTTCCTGTAACTCACCATTCGATCTTTGGAGGAAATAGGAATCTTTTCCATTGAGATAAAAAATGATTAGAGGGCCTATCCACAGTGATTCAAATTTCTTATGCTTACCTCTTTCTTGATCTCTTGCATTCCACTACAACACCATATCACCAATCTGGAATTTTCTTATACTAGTCCTTTTATCAAAAAGGTACTTTGACTATAATTGAAGTTTCATATTCTTTTTATGGGTTGCAGTCCTCATTTCCTCTAGGTCTACTAACTAAATCATTATTTCTTCCATGGGCTCAGACATTTCTAATTCTTCAATCTTTAAGAAATTGTAAACTGGAAGCAAGTTATTCACATGTAGTCTAGCTTTCACTCCATAAACCAACTCAAAAGGGGATGTACCAATGGCCTTTTTTATAGTCACCCTATCAACCCATAAAGCTAACTTGAGCTTTTGATCCTAGGACCTTTTATTTTCCTCTAGGATCTTCTTTGTAATATTGAGGAGACTTTTATTACTTGATTCTACCTGGCCATTTCCCTGTGGGTGGTATGGTGAAGAGTATGACATAATAATCCCATAATTGGCACAAAACTCTACAAACTCCTTAGATCTAAAGCACATGGCATTCTCCATGACCATTTTAGCAAGCACACCAAACCTTGTTAGGATGTTATCCATCAGAAAATTGAAGACCACTTTACTAGTGCACTGTTTGGTTGGTATGGCTTCAATCCACTTGGTAAAATAATTTGTAGCCACTAGGATCCATCTATGGCCCCTGCTTGATTTTTCTATTATTTCTCCAATAAAATCAATGCCCCATTGAACAAAAGGGGCTTCAACTGTAACAAGATTCAAAGGTAAAGCACCAACATACTTTAGTTTAGAAGAGAACCTTTGACAAGGATCACATTTTTGAACATACTTATAAGAATCCTTGAACAAAGTTGGCCAATAATACCCTACTCTGATTATCCTACTAGCAGTAATATTAGTTGAATAGTGGCCTCCACAAACCCCATTGTCCATCTCTTTCAGAACCTTCTCATCTTGAAATTCATCCAGACAAACCAGTAGCATCCCATCACTATTCCTCCAATACTGGTCTCCCTGAATAAGAACATATTTCTATGATTTTAATTTTAGTGTTCTCTGCTAGTTGTGTGTCATACCTTTTGGACATGAGGCATTCTTCAATAAGTATATTATATCTGAATACCATGGCTGCCTCTCAATACTGGTAAACATAACTTCTTCATTCTCAACATTATTTATATCAATATCCTCAAAGTTTGTCTTAGTCATTAACTTGGCTAAGCCTAAACCTCTTACCAGCTTTGTGATTTTGATCTCAAGATCAAATTCTTGTATTCTGCTTATCCATCTGCATCTTTTTCCAGTTACTTTAGACTGGGACAAGAGGTCTTTCATAACTACATGTGGTACATAGGCTACAATTTGGGCATTTACTAGATAAGGCCTAAATACTTTAACAACCTTGACTAAAGCATATGCCTATTTTTCCATAATTTTATATTTTAGTTCAACAGCTTGCAATGATATTTTGTAGAAAGCAATTGGATGTTCATACCCTTCATCATCCTTTTGAAGCAAAACTACTGCTACTGTATGGTAGGAAGAAAAATTAAAAAATTAGAAGGGCTTACTATAGTCATGGGACTTAAGCACTCGGGTTTCCTAGATAGCCTATTTAATCTTATCAAATGCTAGTGCTGCCTCATTATCCCAAACAAACTTGGCATCCTTCTTCAAAAGATTTACAATAGGCTTGACAATTTCAGCAAAAATTGCAATAAATCTTCTGACAAAGTTTACTTTACCCCGAAAAGATCAAATTCCTTTAATATTCTTTGGTTGAGTCACCCTGTTGATAGCCTCAATTCTTTCAGGGTCAATTCTGACTCCTTCCTTAGATATAATGTGCCCTAGCAACTTTCCTTCAGTTACAACAAAGTGGCATTTCTTTGGATTTAAAGATACACCAAATTCTAAAGCCTTGCAAAATATCTTTTCCAAATGACCACATTGGTCATTTGCCTTCTTTGAGAAACATGTTAGATCATCTTGGTAGACAACCATTATGATATTAATAAATTCCTTGAAGGCTACATCCATAGCCCTCTGAAAAGTTGCACTAGCATTCTTCAAACCAAATGGCATTCTTATATACACATAGGTTCCCCAAGGGGTAGTAAAAGTAGTTTTGAATTGCTCAGATTCTTTAACTAATATCTGATTGTAACCAGAAAAACCATCCATCATTGACAATAAATCACAACTAGTTACCCTTTGTAACATGGCTTCCATGTTTGGAGATGAATAATTATCTTTAAGGGAGGCAACATTTAAGGTCCTAAAATCCACACATAGCCTTATGTCCCCATTCTTTTTTCTAAGAGGCACTAGATTTGATACCCATGAAGAATGCCTTATAGGCTTTATAATACCCCCTTCTCTCAACTTAATCAACTCTTGCTACATCTTGGGTTATAGGAGGGGGTTAATGGGTCTTTGCTTTTGTCTAAAAGGCTTAGCATCAAGATGCATAGGTATTTTATGTTGAAATAAGTCTTGTCTATATGCCTTTAGGTCCTCATAGGACCAAGCAAAAACATGTTTTTACTTTCTTAGCAAATTAAGGAGGTTGGTCTTAATATGGGGAGGCAGGTTCTTCCCAATATATACCAACTTAGGGGAAGATTCAGTCCCCAATTGTACCTCTTCCAACTCCTCCAACTTTGTAGATGATGTTTGATGTAAGTGACCATCACTGTAACTAAACATACCCTCTAGTTCAACCAATCCACTGGGTATTTCATTTGTCTCTAACTGCACTATGTCACTTCCAAAAATTGTTTCCTGTCCATCTACTACTTCCACCAATGCATTACAATCAATCTTTTGACCTTCATAGTCATCTATGCATTATACAAATCTAAGGATGTCTTCATCATCCTTGAAAACTTGCCAATTGTACACATTATCTAGGATGGCTAGTCTGGCTTTTGTCTCAATTATTGAAACTCTAGTCAATGTTACATCATCATTCTTTAATGCAACATTAGCTAAAAAATCTTCCATAATGTTCTTAGACCTTTCAATCCAATCAATAGAAGATGCATCAAAGTGTTCAATGACATCCCAAATAGCATGCTTGTATTTTTTTAACTTATAATTTTTAGATGCATACCTTGACCTTATTTGAGACACTACAAGTTCAGAGTCTCCTAAAACCTTTAACAACTTGATCCCATGTCTTTTAGCAATTTCTAAGCCATTAACAAAGCCTCATACTCAACTATGTTATTCGTACATTGGAATTCTAACAGAAAAGAATACTTGAAGGTAATACTTGGTGGGGAAATAAAAAACACTCCTACTCCAGACCCTTCTTTAGAGAAAGCTCCATCAAAAAAAATTTGCCATAGGCCTTCTTGTTGGGATTTCAGCTCATCAACAATAGGATTAGTATTCTTCAACTGAGGCTGAATGGATTCAATCCTGAAGTTATCAAGATCTACATCTATCATGCAATTAAGCATGTCTGGGTCTATTTTTTCAATAACCACTGGGGCACATGGTTCTCTGTACAATTTTATAGAATTCCCATTCACTGGGATAGTTGCATATGATAAATCTATCTGAATATGTCCTCCGACAGCAGAAGCCCACTGTCTAGACATGCCATAATGGGGCTTAGTGTCTGTGACTATTATATCCATTTTATATGTAGCTTCAGGGAATGTTGCTATATTTACTTCTACATCTTTCATAGTACCCACAATAGGCACTTCTCTATTATCCATAGCATAACACCTCCCATATGAAGTGTGTACTAACAAACCTAGTTCTCTCATAACCCCATAAGGCATTACATTAGTAGCTACACCAGAATCTATCATGCAATTTTTTATCAATCTGTTATTTACTAACAGTGTGACATAAAAGGGATCAATTTGAGATGGTTCGTGATTAATAGTGGTGCCCACATAAACTTCTGGGACCTCTTGTTCTTGATCCTTCTCATCTTTTGCATTTCCCTTTTTAGAGGAAGCATCTACATTTGATATACTTGAAATCAAAGAAAAAGCAGCCTCTCTATGTTCTTTTATTTTCAATAGCTCTATCAAAGGTACTGAAACTTTCACTTGTGTTAAAGCTTGGGTCATATCAAAAGCAGTATTAACATTAGACTCGGCATGAGCTTTAACCTTCTCTATTTTTTGGTGACTTGTTCTCTTGTCACCAGTGGTCTCTGCCTTATTACCAGTTGTATCAACAATATCAGGTTTCCCTGAATTCCTTGATTGATCACTTTTAGCCTGACTATCTTTGACAAAATTTTGTTTTCAGTGGACCTCTTAGAAGAAATCTCCTTAAAAAACATAGAACCGGGCATACCTTGACTTTCATCATCTTTGCTGCTTCTCAGATTATGGTTATGCTTAGCTTTAGCTATTGCAGCCTTTGTGAGATTCTTGACTTCCTCCTCACTAGGCCTTCTGAGATGAATCTCTTGATCTTCTATTGTGACTACATTCAAAATGGGATGCCAATCAATTGTTAATTGCCGTTGGCAATTTTCATTGCTTCTCGAGACATCATATTCACTTGCTTCATCTTCTGAAGACTCGTAGTCATTGTCCATAGTATACACAGATTCATTTAGAGCTTGAGCCACAACACATTGATAAGGGGAATGTGGCCCCTCACATTCCATACACCAAGGGGTAATTTCCATATTATGTACACTTCCTCCCTTTAAAGGATTGGGGGTGTCCTGATTTTGTGTGCCTTTTGATCTATCTTGCACATGCTTGCCATCTCTCCATGTAGTGTTATATGGCTATCATACAATCTAGCAGGTCTATCTTGCTAGTTGTAGTGAGGCTTCTCAGGTTTACTTACTTTAGCAGTAAGATCCTTAACAATAGTCATTAATTTCTCTATTTTATCCTCTTCTTTAGAGGATTTATTTTGTTGTGGATTTTGTTCCTGCCACAATCTTCCATCAGTCCTTCTTCCCACTTTCCCTGATGCTTTTCTATTACTATCTACATTGATTGCAATTATAAAATCATCTCTTAAACTATGTAGGTTCTTATCTCTGAGAATGTAAACCATCTTAGGATCAAAGGCATTGTAATAAGTGGCTAGACATGCATTCTCATCTAACCTCATACATTGAAGGATCCTATGCATTGCCTTTTGAAACCGTCCATTAAATTTTGTATCAACCTCATTATTAGACTTCCTAATAGTGTTAAATTCATTGAGCATGAAGCTCACATTTGTTTTATCTCCATATTGCTCTGTAAAGGAATTCTTTAATTCTTCCCAAGAACTAATGCTATCTACAGGTAACCGTTTGTACCAATCTCTAGCATCCACAATCAAAGATTGCACAAACAACTTCATGATGACATCCTCATCACCAGTTTCATAGTCATTAATCATGTCCCCAAAAGATTTTAGATGCTCTTCATCATTGATAGCATTGTTTCCAACAAAATTCTAGAGTCTATCCCTCATTTCAATAGGGACGTGGTTTGGATATCCTGGAATTCCATCAAAATACAACTACCTATACAACTCAACATTTATAGGTCTCCTTTGAAAATGATTTCCAGTGAAATTATTTCCAGTATTCACCCTTGGGCTTGAACCACTAGCTATAGGAGTTTGATGGCTTTGATTATGGGATGGTCCATGATGGGTTTGGTTTGCTTGAATTTTACTTGAGGGAATAGGAAAATTATTTGGGGTATCATTTGTTTGCATCATTGGTTGAGTATTCAATAGAGAGGTAGAATTATGTTGGGATGTAGGGTTACTATAATTGACGGGTGGGAAAGTTATAGGAGGAGCTTTTAAGCAATGTATCTTTCTTTTGAACTCAGCATTAAGTGCTTCTATTTTAGCCTTTTCTAACTCCCTTTGAAGGTTTTCATTTTCTTTCCTTATCCTTCCTACCTCAATCTCATGCAAAGTCACTCCCTGGGGTCCTTTTGCACTTCTTGACACTAGATCCGCAGATCTATTCTCCACTTATTTCTGCTTCCCTTTGTCAATAATAGGTATGTTAAGTCGGGGATCATTGTGAACCTCCTTACTAGGTTGTGCTGCAACTTTAGGTGTAGAATCAATTTTAGAATCCAAGATTTCTCTAATAACAGGACCATGCTCTTCACTCCTAAGTTCTTCTTGAGCAAACAACTCAAGATTTGCAATTTGTCTTAATAATCTTTCTCTTTCAATAAGTTTGGCTTTAGTTTCTTATTCTTTTTCCATTTCCTTTTTTTTCTCATAGCAATCAATTGATGCACTCTCTTATTGAGAACCTCAATTTTCTGAGACACTTCATCTTGGTCTAGCAAGGTTTCCTCTGAATCCGACATATTTAGCTGGTCCATATCAATCAGACTGATATTTCCCTCAATAGTTTTGGGAATGGAATTGACCCTATTACTAGTACTATGCCTATCTCTCACAGAAGCGCCATTATTAGACAATCTTTAGTGAAGGGTTTGGATATCATCATTAGTACCAAACAAGCCAGCATGAAAACCCATAATATCATGGTCAAAATCATGAGAAGAAGCATTGGACCTTGCATATACAAGATGCTCAGAAGACTTACCTACTTGATTATTCTTCTACTTCCATGACTGATTTGAATGATTAGGAATAACAGTTCCTTTCCAACCCTTCCTGACTATTTCAGGTAACCCTTCATGCAACTTCTCTTGAGGGTTCTTCTTCATATAAGACCTGGTATTCTTTCCTCTATTCATCTTGCTAACCTTTTGAAGTGACTGTGATTTCTTCTAAAAGAACACTAGTTTTTCCTTACTTCAGAGTCGCCACCCAATATCTTGGGAATAAAATATATTTCAACATAGTGAATCACTTTTGTTGCAATAAAGACACAAATCTACAGCATAAGACTTATCTTATTTGACTCTCCCTAGCAGAGTCACCATTTTTGTTGATCTCCATTTTGAAAACCTTTGTTCCCTCTCTTTTTAGGAGTAGATGTTACTGCCTCTGTGCCAACATGGAAGAGGACAACAAAAAGTTTGAAATGAAAACAAGAAGACAAGGTTTGAAATTAGGAAAACTCCTACACTTTAAGATTGTAAAAAGCTTGGGCAGGTGAACCCCTTTTAAAGACTATTTTTTCACAAAAATAGCAAAAGGTTTATAGAAACTAGTGTACATTCCTGTAAACTTTCCTTACTGATCGGTACAACTAAACCTAAATGAAAAGTTGATTTGACTTTTGAAAAGGACCACAAAATGTAACAAAAAACCAACAGGTAAACCAGTGCCTTATTCGGGAAATAGAGAGTCATCTACAACAGATTGCAACCTGACACAAAAACTAGTACACAAGTCACAAGTTAATGATTTATCAACTTTGTATATGCCTGACATATACAGAGTCCTAATCTGTACCAGACTTCATCATCAAATCCACACCAAAATACTGATATCAAGGACTTTTCTCAAAGTACATTTATATTTCCTCCTTGACGAAAAGACTTAAAACAACTTCCTTAAATGCCTAACAAGTCATTCAAATAAACAATCCTTGATTACTTAAATGAAATGAACACTAGTACAATGACACAGAGACAATACAAATTTGAATTTAAAACCTATGACTGTATCTTTATTTCTCCATCAAAAGATTACAAGTCTGACATATCTAAATCAAAATTGCTTAAGGAAACGGTCTCTATTAATTTTTCCAGAGTTTTGCTACGAAATTTTGTGTCCCTTTTCTTAGTAGTCCGGGTATCCATTTATAGACATATGGATGCAACAAGCTTTGGACTTCCCGAGAAAATAAATCTTTTAAAATTCTAACCATAATCCCCCCCCAAAAGAAGTTACAAAATTCACCATCGAAGCAGAAGCATAAAAAATTAGTTAACTATCCGGAGAAAGGCTAACTGATTACTCAATATTCACAAATCAAGTGTCGAGTGCCTTTGCTTCTTCAGAATTGTGATTTCTCAAAAGTAGTTGCAGGAGCTAACCGCTTCTAGTTGTCTGAGGGTTACTGCATATTGGAGCATCGGTTGATTCTTCCTTCACCCTGTCCCTTTCATTACATATTTTTTTTCCCATTCTTGTTGCCTGATAAATCACGCACCTACATTCTTTGTAAATCCCCTTGAATATCTCTGTGTAAGTTTTCACCAATGTTGGATGGAACTGGCACACCTCTACCTTTAGTTCTTTTGAATATTTAAATTTTGGTGCCAATGGACCTAGAAAGTCTTCTTTTTGAGCACCTTTCCCTTAGTCGCTATGTCGTGGGGTTTAAAGTTCAAACGTAATTCCATTGCGGTATAGCAACAACCATCCGATCATGGAAAAATAGCATGCCTTTTAACTTTCCTGAGTAACCCAGTCCAAACAGGCCCCACCACTTGGTCTGTGATCCGATAAAAACTTAACTGCTACCACTTAGTTGTCTTCTGTAACTGCTTGCATTAACTATCTGAAAACCTGACTTCTAAACTTCTTGGACTTTTTGCACTCTGCACCTTTCTCATGGGTCCCACCACTTAGTCACCATGTCGCGAAAAATAAACACCGCGCAACTCTACATTGCGTTATAGCGACAATCGTCAAATCTAAGGAAACCTGTTCGATCTTTAGGAAAAGACATAAGACTTAGGAAAAATTAAAATTTATTAGAACCCACCCAGGCTTAGACTTTAAAAAAGGCCCCCCTCTTGACGACGCAGAGACCCTTCCACTTAAATGGAAAAGGTAATAAGCAAAGACCTCAAAAGAAAAGGAAATTTTGAAATTTTGATCCTTGAACCAATTTGTAAATGGTTCAAGACTGACATAATGCATTCACACTTGCTCATTTACAAAGCCGCGAGATAAACAAGAGAAACGATTGAACCTTGAACCTTGAACCGATTTGGTTAAAGGGTTCAAGTTCAAAACGAATTACAACAATGCACTACAAAGGTTTAATTTTAAATGCTTTCATGAAAAAGTAAAAACCCTAAACCCTTAGAACCACAAACTCATAGGAAAAGGTTAGATTTCCGAGTTTTGACAGACTCCAACAGCTAAAAGGCAAGATTTCCAACATATTTAAAATAGTGATAACAAGCCGCTTTAGAGGTCCGACCTCCTGTGCCAACAATTAGAAGGATTTTGGCAACTAGTACAAGTGGTTTTTAGTAAAGGCTTCTGATCATGTGGCCATACATGCAACACTTTCAGCTCTGTAAATACAGAAGGTTCCCAGCCTATAGAGGTTACGCTACATAGGGTTTATGGGGAAACATAGTGGCGGTATGAACTTATCAACACATGTTGCTTGTGACTTTCGTCACAAACATGATTTATTTAGTGGATCAGAAGGACTCGGTTTTAGCTTGTTTCCACTTTGGGTCATTCCCCTCTCACTAGCCCCCTCAAGGTAGCTTGGGAAGGCAGGCCCTCTAAAGGTTACACATAAAAGAAAGTAGGTCTGGTTTTCTGATCACCGTATGAGGGTGCGAGCATACTTACCTACTACTTCATCAAGCATGGAAAACACAAGTTTATTTTAGCCTTCTACAATCTATGTGCAACTACTTTAAAGAAGACACTCAAAATGGAAGTTGCATGCTATCAATTTACCCCCTTAGTTAAGCTAAATAAGCAAGATATGATGTGTTACTTTCCAAAATAAAACTCTTAATTAACTACGTGAGGAAATGCATGAAATTTGCTTAAAAAAATCCTGCACATAGATATGTCAGTAGTTTGAAAATTTTAGTTCTTGGACATTTGGACCTGCATAAAAAGTTTGTTAGTTACAAATAAAAGCGCTATCCTAACAAATGTGCTATCTTTCACCTCAAAAGATCTAACCTAGAGGACAAAAGCGTGAATCTGTGATATAAAAGCGCTGCTCTACGGACTAAAAAGCAAGAAATCATTGACAAAACCACTAACCAAGATGATGTTATGATAATCAGTGAACAACTGAGAGGGGGTGAATTAGTTGTTAACAAATTATATCAATCAAACCACTTAATCACCTTTAACCAGATCACATAAACATTAAGTACCAGAATAGCAGAAGTAGATATCAGTAAACAATACAACTTAACAATAAAATAGAGAATCAACATAATGCAACCATACCACATAACACCATGATTTGTACGTGGAAAAACCAGAAAGGGGAAATCCATGGTGGGAAGCCTACCCACAGTCACATGATACTTTTACAGAAAGTATGTGATACAATGAGGGGCCTGCACATGCAGGAAGACACACTGCCTAGATCGTATTGCTTATTACAAAAGAGTCTCACTGACTATAGAGAGGTTATTGCCACCTCAAGATAAATGGACAACAATCCAGAATAATGAACTGCTAGAGATAGCATCTACCATGCCTGATTATAGTCCCAGTTAAGCTCAATATAGGAGGCCTTTGACCTCTTCCTTAATCCTAATTCAATCACCTATGATCGACCAAATCTCCTTTGCATATGATATTACATTCCATGACCATGAACATATGGAGATCTTACATCAATTTATACCAACCCTAAGGCCTAAACCAATTAAGTCGACCACCTAAAAGATATTACAATAAGATCATTACATACATCTATATTTACAATGATATGCCATGTCGGCTTAAGACCAAAAACAACAATAACCAATCCATAAATCATCCTGATAATGTGTAGAGAACACGTTATCATGATACCAATCCATAACCTAGATAGGTACTGAACCTAATCTAGGTCTACCACGCCAAAGCAATGTCTTCAATCAGTTGAGGCACAATCAAAGAACATCTTCAACATCCTGAAATCCATCTATAAGTTGCACCAACACCACTTATGCATCCTGTCAAGATTTCTCAGTGAAATCTCTGCAGGTTAAACCTTAAACCCATTCCGGTAAGGGTTTACAAGAGTGTATGATAGGATCCAATTACTAAATCAATACTAACTGACCAAAACATGCTCTAGAAGAATGTAACACATAAAATCAAACATACTCCATAGATCCAAACATGCTAAAAGTGTCCAACAGATAGTCCCTTCTGTCAGTAATACTAGATCTTCTACCGGTAACCAAAACCTGCTTGCCGGTAACCAAAACCTGTCTATCGATAACCAACCATAACAACTAGTGTTGACATCAATGACAAAACATCAATGCAACACATAATCAATTCATCCATATTGCTAATAGATGACACATGTGTTAACCTATGAGACAAAAGTGCTAATCTAAGGATTAAATGTGTTGATTTGCAGATAAAAGTGCTAACCTAAATGCCATATGTGCTAACCTGCAAGACAAAAGTGCTAACCTATTGAATAAAAGTGCTGTTAGAACTCACACAAGCATGAATCTGGATTACAAATGTGTTAAACTTGTTTTTTGCGAGAACTAGATATGATATTATAAAGATATATGCGAGGCTCCAACCCTACGGTGGGTGCCAAAATGTGTTGACTTGAATTTGATCATCGGAAGACTACCTGCAACATATTAGTTTCACAAAATATAAAGGAAATGCTATAGGATATCCAAACTCAACCAATGAAACTACATGAAATGAGTATTAAAATAAAAACCATATTATTACCTTCATGACTTAAGTCTCATTGTGTCCTAACTCCACTATTCCTAGTTGTAGATGATGTTCTTGTTAGGATTCCCAAAGATACTGAGAGGGGGGGGGTGAATCAGTATCTGACCGGTATAATAATTTTCTTAACTTATAACATGAAAATCATATCAAAAATGTGTACCGGTAAACCAAAAATAATGTAGTAAATAAGAATAAAAACCACAACATAAGAGACACACCACAACACAATATTTTAACGAGGAAACCCAGTGTGGGAAAAACCTCGGTGGGATTTGTGACCCACAATATTCACTTACTGGCCAATAAGAGAATATTACTGCTTACAATAGGGGCCTACACATGCAAGAAGGCCAAGTGCCTAGAGCTCATTGCTCAATTACAAATAAGTCACACTGACTTACAAAATGGATTATACTAATCCAATGTCTTGTACTGCTTTAGATCAGCATCTGCTATGCTAGATTCAGTACTGGTTTAAGCTCTGCAATATACATAAACTCTTATCCTAATAATTCACACATTAGGTCTGCTATCTTCTTTTTATACTTCACCTTCTAAATGATCTATAATGATCTCATACATATATGAGTCATATTACAATTCACCAAGTAGGCTTACAAAAGATTTTACAATTAAATACAAAATACATTTAAACAAAATTCCTGTCGGCCATGGTGCTCTTGGCATTACAGTAAGAAAGATTGTTGGCATTTCAATATCAGGAGATTGTTGATATTCATTAAGGATATTGAGAAGGTTGTTGAAGATTATTGATATAACTGAAGAAGGATGATAACTATCCTTATAACATTATTTTGTCATTGATGTCAAGAAATTGATTATCTAATTTAGTATGATGTTGCCATATCTTGAGAAGATTGATTAGAAGAGAATTAAGATGTCGGTAAAAGACATAGAAAGAATGTGATGAATAAGGGGAGAAATACGTTATTCAATGGGCAACTATTACCGAGTTAGACAATGATGAGATCATGATGTTTAGATTGTTTTGATATCCTACATATGTTTTTGATTGTAAGGTTAATACTATACTATGTAACCAAGCAAAGAACCTAGTCGGTAAACCCTAAGGAACCTACTCGGTAAACCCTAAGGTTATCGATATCAGTTAATGAAGGCGGAATGTCTACCGAGTAAAGTTTAGTATTTACCGAGTTGCAACCGAGTTATGACAGTGCGCTTTGGATGGACAAAAGCATTATTTAATGAAGGACAATGATTAGCTGGAGATGTATAAATGATTGGTATGTCATGCATGAAGTTTGTTAAGGATCTATGGCAAAGGAAAATTGGTAGGAAGATCTACAATGCAGATTGAACTGCAATAACCTTGTGCAAGTTCCAAGAAAGGACTACAAGTCGGGAGGCAAGGTAAAACATTTTTAGATTGAAAGGATACATTGAACCTAGTCAAGATTGATGATCTGATGGCTAAGATTGATCATGGGAAATGTGCTCAAGGAGATTAAGTAGTTAGCAATTGTTTATAAATAAGGAATTGTTGATAAACAATGTATGTAGGCAAGTGTATGTACAGGGGATGCTACATAGTGATTACCGAGCATAGAAGCTTGAAGACCTGTTTGATTAATAGAGTAGAGAGCCCAGTAGAGGGACAAGATAAGTCTTATGACTAGATTGTTTTGAGCAAATAAGAATCTGCTTTAGCATTTTAGATGTGAAGTTGCAGATAGATTTTTATTACTATTATTTTGTAAGTGACAGAAAATCTCTTAACCAAGTGGACTTAACAGTCTTATTTGTAAACCCTCTAGAAAGGTAACATTCTAGTTGAGTGTTTGAAATCCTTTAACAAGGTCACTTCTAACAAAGTGAAGATCCTAACAGATCTGAGGGAAATCCCTTAACCGGGTCACATCTAGCAATGTGTTTGTAATCTTTAACAGGATTTTCTTTTAACCAAGCATACTCTAGAAGAGTATATTTCTTAGTGGGTCCGAAATCCCACAGTGGTTTTTCCCTATTTGGGTTTCCATGTTAAATCTGGTGTTATGAGTGTTATGATGATTATGTGTTTATGAGTTTGCATGTTTAGCAGTTTTGGTTATATTGCTGAAGTATATGTTACTGAGGTTGAATCTATTGTTTTTATGGAAGATTAAGTTTGTATGATTCACCCCCCCCTTATCTTGTTAGCTATTGGCATCTGTACTTTACATTAAGTATCAGAACTATCAATTGGTATCAGATCTTTGGACTCCGAAAGAAAAGTTTAAAGGTACTTGAGGCAAAGATCCAAAGATGTATAAAAGGGATGCACCGAAGCTGAACAAGTCAAGTTTCTCCACATGGCAGAAAAGGATGAAGTTGCATTTATCAGGAATTGGAGAATATGCAACATATTATCTGGAGAATGATTACATTGCACCAAGCACCAACCCTATGACCTTGGAAGATATAAAGGCAAAGCAAGAACATATTCAAGCTATGATTGAAATTACATCAGCATTGACTGACTCAGAGTTTAATGGTCTAGAATGATGTAATGATGCAAAAGCAATGGGGACTAAGCTCATATCTATGTATGGAGGTGATGAACATGTTCAAAGACAAAAAGTAGATAGTCTAAGAGGACAACTTGAATCCATGAGAATGAATGAAGGTGAGAACATAACCCAATACAGTACAAGACTAAAGCAAATTGTCAATCAAATTAAAGGAGCAGGTGGAACTATTAAAGAAAAGGATATAACAAGTAAGTTGTTAAGAACCCTTCTACCAGCTTATGCTATTCAAGTCTCTACAATCAATGAATTGAGGTTTGTACCTAACATGCCAGATTCTTTGGATGCTACTATTGGTAAGCTACATGCATTTGAGTTAAGTAATTTTGATAACAGTGGGTCTTCGGTAAATAAAGTTGAATCTGCATTCGGTTCTTTTCATATTAGTGAATCTGATGATTACAACGATAGAATGAGTAAGTACTCTGAAGGGAATCACAGTGGAGCAAGTGAAAGATTTCGTAAGACCATGGAAGAAGTGCACAAACTGTATGAGGAAATCAAGAAGCAAGAAGAGTTTGAAGCATTATTAGCCAAAAGGTTACCGAGAGGAAAAGGTAAGTATAAAGGAAAGCTACCTTTAAAATGTTTCAATTGTGATAAAATAGGACATATGGCTTCGGACTGTCCTGACAAAGAATCTAGTGAAAAGAGAGAATACTGAGATAATAGGCAGAAAGACAACCAATATAAAGGACACTAAGACTTCAAAAGGAGAGATAGAAAGACATGTCTAGTAGCTGATGAGGAATCCAACGATGACAAATCTGATGAAACTGATACTGAGGAAGTTGTTTATGTGGCTATTAAGAATGGATCTGATGAAGAAAGGTATGAAGAAAAAGCCCTAATATCTCACATAAATAATAATGATTCTTGGATCATAGATAGTGGATGCTCACATCATATGATAGGTGATAAACACAAGTTTGTTAAATTAGAAGACTATGATTGAGGCTATGTAAGATTTGGTAAAAATGCACCATGTTTGGTGAAAGGTAAAGGATCTATAACACTTCTTGACAATGCTAAATGTGATGATGTATACTGGGTTGAAGGATTGAAATACAATTTGTTGAGTGTAGCATAGCTAAATAATACAGGATATCGAATAGAATTTCAGAAAGGAATTGTTTAAGTTCATGACAAGCATGGAAAGTTAGCTACTACCAGGACATAAACAAAAGGTAACACATTTCATCTTGACTCAACTCGGAACAAGTGTCGTTATGCAAAGATAGATGATACCTGGTTATGGCATAAAAGGTTTTGTCATGCAAATTTTGATACTCTGATCAAAATAAGTAAGAAGCATCGAGTAAGAGGTCTAACGAGTCCTGAAAAACCTAAGAATGCTATGTGTCGAGGATGCCAGATGGGTAAGATGAAAAGATCAAGCTTTACAAGTAAGTCATACACTTCTAAAGGAATTTTAGATCTAGTACATACTGATCTTTGTGGTCCTATGAAAGTTCAAAGTTATTATGGTGATAAGTATTTCATATTATTTGTGGATGATTACTCAAGGATGATGTCAGTCATGTTTTTAAAAGAAAAATCAAAAGCTTTTCAAATTTTCAAATGGTACAAGGCAAGAGTTGAAAATGAAATAGGAAGACAGCTGAAATGTTTTAGATCTGATAGAGGAGGAGAGTTCACTTATGATGAATTTAACTTATTTTGTAATGATCATGGTATAAAGAGGCAAGTATCTGCATTGAGAACACCTCAGCAAAATGGGATAGCCGAGAGAAGAAACAGATCAATTGTGGATTGTGCCAGAACCCTAATGATAGAAAAGAGGGTACCTCAAACATTTTGGAGAGAAGCAATCAGCACTGCAGTTTACACCCTGAACCGAGTTCAACTGAAGAAAGGAACTATGAAGACACCATATGAGATCTAGTATGACAAGAAACCTAATGTAAGTTATTTTAAAATCTTTGGAAGTAGATGCTATGTTCACAAAGATGACAAAAATGGAAAGTTTGATCAGAAAAGTGAAGAAGGAACATTTCTTGGTTATTCTTCTAGAAGTAAAGCATTTAAATGTCTGATCAAATCATCTAACAAAATAGTGGAAAGTGCAAATGTGAAAATTGATGAATTTGTAGAAAGAAATGATGAAGGAAATTCTAAAGAACCAGAAGATTATGAAGAATTTGTTTACGTTCAATCGAGAAGTCCTCCCGAGAAAGTTGCTGAAGAAAATGAAGATAATGTCCAGTTACTGAGTGATGAAGAAGATCATACAGAACCTACCGAGCCTATATTAGCCAAATATGTCAGAAGACATCATGCATCAAGTCAGATTATAGGAGATAAGGATGATCCAGTGATGACAAGGAACAAACTAAGATAGAACACATGTCTAATATCTGAATTTGAATCGAGAATAGTGAAAGAGGCATTTAACAGTGAAGATTGGGTAAATGCTATGATAGAAGAGATTGATCAAATCAAGAAGAATGACACATGGACACTGATCCCAAGACCAAAGGACAAAAATGTAATTGATACTAAGTGGATTTTCAGAAACAAGCTAAATGAGAAAGGTGAAGTCATTCGCAACAAAGCAAGACTAGTTTGCAAAGGTTATGCTCAAGAAGTAGGAATAGATTATGGTGAGACTTTTGCACCTGTGGCTAGACTTGAAGGAGTAAGAACATTATTGGCATATGTTTCTTTCAAAATTTTTGAGGTATATCAAATGGATGTTAAATTTGCATTTTTGAATGGTATACTAGAAGAAGAAGTTTATATTGAACAACCTGAAGGATTTGTTGAAGACAAGAGTAAAGATCAGGTATGCAAACTAAACAAAGCTTTATATGGTCTGAAACAAGCACCTAGAGCATGGTATGAAAGACTGCACTCTTATTTAATCAAGATTGGTTTTATAAGGACAAGTGAAAACAACAATATGTACATGAAGAAAGATGAGGACAATGGAATACTAATCTCAGCCATATTTGTTGATGATATTATATTTTGTGGAAATGACTCTCTATGCAAGAATTTTGGAAGTGAAATGTGCAAAGAATTTGAGATGTCACTAATCGGTGAGATAAAGTATTTAATAGGTTTACAGATACTGCAAATGAAAGATGAGATTTTCATTACTCAATCCAAGTACATAAAGGAAATCTTAAAGAAATTTGGAATGGAGGATTCTAAACCAGTAAGTACTCCTATGACTACTAACTGTAAATTATCAAAGAATGATGAATCTGCATCTATTGATGAGACACTTTACTAATCTATGATTTAAAAATTGCAATATGTTGTGCATAGTAGATTGGATATAGCACATGCAGTAGGTATCGTAGCAAGATTCTCTGCAGATCCCAAGGAAACACATATGATAGCAATTAAGAGAATTTTTAGATACCTGAGAGGCACTGAAGATTATGGCTTAGTATATGAAAAGAGAAATGATTTTGATTTAAAAGTTTATACTGATGCTGATTGGGTAGGCAACATTGATGATAGGAAAAGCACAAGTGGTGGAGATTTCTTTTTAGGAGAAAGACTAGTAAGTTGGCTTAGCAAGAAACAAGGATGTATCTCATAGTCAACAACAGAAGCTGAATATGTTGCAGTAGCATTGAATTGTACCAATATAGCATGGATCAAACAACTGTTGGAAGGTATAAATGAGAAAGTTACCAAGCCAATAACTATATTATGTGATAATACTAGTACCATTAACATTTCAAAGAATCCAGTAATGCACTCTAAAACAAACCATATATCTATAAAGTATCATTATCTCAGAGAAGAAGTTCAAGAGAAGAAAGTTGTGCTAGAATATATCAATTCAAAGGAGCAATTAGTAAACATATTCACAAAGCCATTGCCAAGGGACACTTTTGAGTATCTCAGAAGCAAGTTAGGGGTCCTACCCCTATCTTCTACTCACTGATCGAGTTTGGTGAAAGCATCAATTCAATAAATCTATAGAATATTATGTGTGGATTGACGCTGATTTATGCACTTTAGAAGGTTTTCTAAAGGTGTGCAGGAAATAGTGAATAAAGACAAGTTGCTCTGACCGAGACTAAGATGATACACAACAAGGCAAATCACTTCACAGAGGAAGAAATCATGATTTAGTTCTTTTACTTTTCGGCATTGTTGTCAAAGGGGGAGAAGACTAAATGGTTGGAATACTAAATGGTTGACTAAATGGTAAAGCCCTGAATGATGAATAACAAAAGACTAATGACAGGGGAAGAAGATTGCAAAACGAAGAAGACTAAATACAAGTCAACAGCTCAGAAGACTAATGAAAAAGGGAGAAGTCTAACAACAATCTGAATCCGAATCAATTTGAATATCTTGTTGGTATTACCATTTAATTGTTGGTTTTGCCATCAATGCCAAAGGGGGAGATTGTTTGCATTACAGTAAGAAAGATTGTTGGCATTTCAATATCAGGAGATTGTTGATATTCATTAAGGATATTCAAAAGGTTGTTGAAGATTATTGATATAACTGAAGAAGGATGATAACTATCTTTATAACATTATTTTGTCATTGATGTCAAGAAATTGATTATCTGATTCAGTATGATGTTGTCATATCTTGAGAAGATTGATTAGAAGAGAATTAAGATGTCGGTAAAAGATATAGAAAGAATGTGATGAATAAGGGGAGAAATAAGTTATTCAATGGGCAATTATTACCAAGTTAGACAATGATGAGATCATGATGTTTAGATTGTTTTGATATCCTACATATGTTTTTGATTGTAAGGTTAATACTACACTATGTAACCGAGCAAAGAACCTAGTTGATAAACCCTAAGGAACATACTCGGTAAACCCTAAGGAACCTACTTGGTAAACCCTAAGGTTATGGATATTGGTTAATGAAGGCGGAATGTCTACCGAGTAAAGTCTAGTATTTACCGAGTTGCAGCCAAGTTATGACAGTGCACATTGGATGGATAAAAGCATTATTTAATGAAGGACAATGATTAGCTAGAGATGTATAAATAATTGGTATGTCATGCATGAAGTTTGTTAAGGATCTATGGCAAAGGAAAATCGACAGGAAGATCTACAACGTAGATTGAACTGCAATAACCTTGTGCAAGTTCCAAGAAAGGACTACAAGTCATGAGGCAAGGTAAAACATTTTTAGATCGAAAGGATACATTGAACCTAGTCAAGATTGATGATTTGATGGCTAAGATTGATCATGGGAAATGTGATCAAGGAGATTAAGTAGTTAGCAATTGTTTATAAATAAGGAATTGTTGATAAACAATGTATGCGGGCAAGTGTATGCACAGGGGATGCTACATAGTGATTATCGAGCACAGACGCTTGAAGACCTGTTTGATTAATAGAGTAGAGAGCCCAGTAGAGGAACAAGATAAGTCTTATGACTAGATTGTTTTGAGCAAATAAGAATCTGCTTTAGCATTTTATATGTGAAGTTGCAAATAGATTTTTATTATTGTTATTTTGTAAGTGACAGAAAATCTCTTAACCGAGTGGACTTAACAGTCTTATTTGTAAACCCTCTAGGAAGGTAACATTCTAGTTGAGTGTTTGAAATTGTTTAACAAGGTCACTTCTAACAAAGTGAAGATTCTAACAGATCTGAGGGAAATCCCTTAACCGGGTCACATCTAGCAATGTGTTTCTAATCTTTAATAGGATTTTCTTTTAATCGAGCATACTCTAGAAGAGTATATTTCTTAGTGTGTCCAAAATCCCACAATGGTTTTTCCCTATTTGGGTTTCCACATTAAATCCGGTGTTATGAGTGTTATGATGATTATGTGTTTATGAGTTTGCATATTTAGCAGTTTTGGTTATATTGCTGAAGTATATGTTACCAAGGTTGAATCTATTGTTTTTATGGAAGATTAAGTTTGTATGATTCACCCCCCCCCTCTCATCTTGTTAGCTATTGGCATATGTACTTTACATTAAGTATCAGAACTATCAGGTGCCAGTGATCAATCTTTTTGGTGTCGGTGATCTGTATGCCAGTGTAGAGTCTATTGGTGTTGGTGCCTGTGTCTGCCTGTCGGTATCACATGATTGTAAGGTTTCCATCAATGACAATACCTTCAATCACCTACAAGTTCTCATTGGAGTGTGCATTTGCCAAAAATCTCCCCCTTTGGAATTAATGGCAACACTCATGAGAAAAATCAAAAAGTGTCCAAAAATGTTGTCCAAAAAGAATTTCTTACCAAAACTGTGTTGTCAAAAATCCATACTCCCCCTGAGCTGATGATGTCTTGTTCTGATCATTTTTCTCATCTCACTACTCCCCCTTTGACATCAATGACAAAGGTTGTCCATTTTTGTCAATGGAGTGTGTTTCCTACCTGGATCCTTGTATCATGTGGGTTACAATCTGAAAGAGTTCTACTAATACCAAATTTAGACTCTCAGTGAAATTTTCACTGTCTTTCAATGCAGCCTCTGTCCTTTGAATAGTATCGGTGAGGTGATGCATTTGTTCCTCCGGTGTGTTCAGTCCTTGAACAAGTGCCTCAGAGATCTCTTTACTCAAAGAGATGAGGTACTCCAGTTTGGGGCTGAGTTTGCATTTAAGGTCTTTTGCCTTCCCTTTTATTTTGTCTTTCTCATTTTCAATTTTCTCAAGTTTTTCTTCAAGACTGTGTATCCTCTTCTCTGTAACTGATAATGGTTCAGATGAACTAATGAGGTTATCAGCTATATTGTCAATCTCCTTTTGTACCTTACTTATTTCCTTGTCTATATCTGTTGTTAGAACATTTGTCTTGCATGTATCTCTATAGATTTCCTTAAACTCCATTATTGTTTTGTTTAGAGACGGTAAAAGTGTGCCAATGTGTCCCATGCACTTCTTTATTGTTTCATCAAAGAATTTATCTTTCTCTTTATTCATTTTCTCCTTAACTGTGTCCTCATTTATTTGATCAATTGTCAAAATATTGTTGGTGATGTATTTAGACAATGTGTCTAGTTGACCTAAAGAATCTTTATTATCCACAATGCACTTGGGTGCTATCAATTTAAGAATGGGGATTGTATCATCAATAGCCTTATAGGCTTGTGCACTACACTATGTGATTTTCTTTATTGAGTCCAATAAGACATCTGTTACATTTGTAGGCCAGAATTCTACTATAGAAGTACTAGATGTTTGTCCAACTGTTTTTACAATTTCCATGTTGTTGGTTGTAGTAATAACCTTGCTTTCCTCTTTCTTAGGAGGATGTATTTGGGTATGCATTTCTATCAGTAAAGGTTTTGGTTTTTCAATTTTTGCCAGTGGCATTCTCTTAGTTTGAACTTGTACATCAACCTGTTTCTATTCCAGTGCCTCAGATGGTTTCTTTGAGCTCTCAACTGCCAATTTCTCAGATGTAGTCTCTGACTATAGTTCCAGTTTGTGTGTATTTGCCTCTGCACTATTCATTTCCGGTTTCTCTAATTGTTTCTCAGTAGAGTCCTCTGCCAGTTTCTTTGTCTCTATGCTAACATTGATTTCCACATCTGCAGCCAGTGACTCAGTAGCCACATCTTTCTTCTTATCTTTAGTGGATTCTTTATCTACCACAACATTCACCTCTTGTGTATCAATATTCATGGTATACAAAACTTCAGACTCAGGATTTGTATCCTCTAGAGGAGTCTCCATACTCTCTGTAGTGGGTTGAGTGTCAACTATTTCTACCGGTGGTGTATCAGAAGGAGGTGGGGGTAAGTTGTCAGTTATCTTAAGGTTCGGAGGTCCACCTTCCTTGCCTTTCCCCTTATCCCTATCCTTTTGATATACTCTGATAGTCTTGGGTCTTTTGAGTTCTTCCTGTTTCTCCTTTTCAACAAAGAATATGTCCCATTGGTCCGCAGTCTCTTCTTAAATTTCATTCATTCTCCTTGCCATCAGTGCTACATGTCGGTGACTGGTTGAGTATATAGTCCAGTTGGCCTCACTAATTAATTGATCAATTTCTTTTGGTGAGTTCACTAGGTGAAATGCAAGTAATTTTTCAATTTTTATTTTCTTGTCTAACTCAACAATAGCTACCCTTCTAGCTTCAAGTCTTCTGTAAAGATTAGTGGGTATTTCATCAACAATTTCCATCAAAAATTTCTTGTAAATATCCAAGTGTAAAATTACACTATTTTCTATGCTCTCTCTGTCATCAGCTGAAAGTGTATTGTATAGTCTGCTAATGTTCTTCAACTTTCCATCCTTTATTATTTCACTAAGGAGCTTATCTAGTGGAGCAATGTCTTGTTTTACCTTTTTCTTCTTTGGAGTCAACTTCCTTGCTAGAGGCCTCACCACCTATTGCTTTTGTTTGGTTCTCCTAGGTGTGGGTGAGGGTACCGGTGAGGGTTTTCTTTTCCTTTCCACCCTTTTGAATACTGCAGGTATATCACTCTTAGAAGAAGTTCCAATAGGTGAAAGATGAGCTTTCGATTGAAGTCTAATGAATACTAAGAGGGGGGGTGAATTAGTATGCAAAAAATCTATGCACTAAAACACTTACACAATCTAAAGATAAATCGGTAAAGCAGTCTAATAGTTAGACTGGTTACCACACATACAAACCAAAATGTGAATAAAGCATTCACCCACAAAAGCAATACAACCATAACACAAGATATTTGACATGGAAACCCAACTAGGAAAAACCACAGTGAGATGGAACTCACAAGTCACTATCTGTAGAATAGAAACTAGACCGGTTAAGGTCAGACTGGTTAAGGTCAGACCGGTTAAGGTCTTACAATGTTCTTCACTAGAACAGATCCTATTAAGAATCTCAATCTTTGTTAGGAGATAAATCCGATGAAAGACTACCTTGCTAGAGGATTTTAGATTCACAGAAGTGAACAACCTTGCTAGAGGATTTTACAAAGGCTTTGAGGCCTACCCGGTTAAGGGCTACAGACTTGTCAAAGATGTGAGTAATCAACAAGTGTTTGATATATCTAATAGCACAAATTGCTTGGTTAGATACAGTATTGCTCACAGTTAATGCATTCCAACATTACTTCAGTCTTCTCTATCTCTCTCTCAGTTACAACTTGATCTTCTCAGATAAGATCATTCTTACAACAAGTCAACAACCACCTTAAACCCTACCATGACATTAACCCTTTCAACAACAACTTAAAACCCTAGACATGATGTCCTTTTAAAGGAATCTGATTTCATGTCGGTCCAATAGGATTACATTACAATTTTGTAGGTTCAATGAATCTAGACATACTCATTAACACGACACAAAAAGCATCGTCAATGTGTCGGCACCGTCAAACAATTGGTGGATTGGTAATTCATCACAAAATGTTGATTGGTAACTCATCAAAGAGTATTACCGGTTCATACAAAATACCGGTTGCCGGTTTAGCAAAAATGAAGACTAGTAAGAATGTGTTGTGCCACTTTTCTCCCTCGTAGCGCTTGAGATCAACAAACCGCTTGGGGTCGATATGCTGCTTCAGATCGGGAAACACATTCTGGAAAATCACCACTAGTCTAAAGACTAGAATACAATATGCCAGTTGGAGCAAATACCATTTGAGCTCTAGCTCATACATATAAAGGGGATCTCAATACAAGTGTGTGTCCATCAATGACAATCACAACATAAACAACAAAAATGCCAACAATCTCCCCCTTTGGCATTGATGGCAACACTTAGGAAAGTAAAATTTTGACGTCTAAGTGTTTTACAATCAAAAACATGCCATTAACAAAATTGCTCCCCTAAGCATATATACTATCCCTTAAGCAATACAATGTATAGCAATTTTACATACAGAGCATAAACATTGAGATATCAGAGCATATAGCATATATCAAAACATATATCAAAATTTCAAAACCAGATACTTCTCCCCCTGTGTCAGAAGATCAAAATTTCAAAACCAAAAACCAGATACTTCTCCCCCTTTGCCAACAATGACAAAGTACCGCTGAACAACCCTGTTTCCATATATATATAAAAAAATTTATGACAATAATGAATAATACTTATCAAAAACCGATTTATAGTCCTGCAAAAATTGTTTCATGGATAGCGACCAGGACTCAAGTAGGGAGGTTGCCACTTCTTTCTCTGTTTGCATCTGGGATACCTATCCCTCCATGGCATCAACTATGCTTAGTTCCTGCGTGACTATCAGGGCATCCAGGTTTAGATAACACTTTTGAAGAATTTGTAGTCATGGAAGTAAAACTAGTTGAAGCTCCTGCAAATCCCTAGACTATGTATTGATCTCTTGCTCCATCTTGGTTGATTGGATCTAGAACCGGTGAACGGTTTGCCCATATGCTGCAAAGGAATCATAAGGTGTCTTAAATGTGCCCAAGTAGGACTGTAAGTCCATTTGAAGCTTTTGCTTCTTGGCTAGAACATCATCGTAGGACAAATGAGGTTGACAGATTTTGCTGAGTAGCAAGTTTCCCTCATCCAAGGCATTCCTTATGTCCTTTTGGTCTTTTAGCAGTTCAATCCTAAGCTCATTCATCTTTTTCACCAGAGCAACATTAAGAGTCTTTTGGTGCTCTTTCTTGACATTGGCCTCAGCTGCTTCTTCCAGGCTCTGCACCTGATCATCCACTACAGTACATAGTAGTTTGAGCTATGTTAGTGATGATTCAGTGTTCGGAAGATTAGTGCCAGGGATTAAACTGGTAAGGGTGTCTACTGCCACCTGAATTATATCTTGTTCCTTTTTCCTGCGAATGATTTCAAGGCACTCTTGGGCAGCCTTCATGCTCTTCATAAGCTCTGACTCACTTGCAGACTGGAGATCAATAGGACTCAAGATATCAGCCGGTTTGGCTTGGCTCCCAATTGCCTTAGGAGTCTCCATCTATGTGCTCTTCATTGCTTCAGCTGCCTTGTCTGCTTCTTCCTTCTTCCTTTTCTCTGCCCAAGATCTAAGGTTTCAAGCACAGTGCAATTCGTTCATAGAATCCAATACAGAACTGATATTTTATTATGCCTCCCACAAGTTTTGTATGTTTTACAAAGAATCTAAATTATGTTCCCTCATAAGGTATGTCCTGAGTGACATCTTCTACATCTAGGGCATTGACATCGATAGTGTCGATTGGTTCTTCAACCAGGTTTCCTTCCTCATCAAAAACCTCATCTGGTTTGGAAATAAATGGTTCTTTTTCCGCTTGGAGGTTGGCCATTTGTGCTTTGTGAGATAGAATAGCATGATTCATGTGCTGATGAGTGTCTTTTTCCACATCATCAATTCTTCCCTCCAACAGCTAGTGTCTTCTTCTCCTTGTGAAGAAGAGACCTTTATTTTGATCCAACACATCAAACAATTCTGAATTTGAGAGTTCGGGAAAGTACTGTGAAAAGACTTTCTCCCTAATCTCCTATTCTTTTTCAATGGCAATGCACCATTTATTATCTAATGATTTAAATAAAGAAGTCAGTGTCTGAGATTTAATCTCTGATGGCGACCGGTCATTCTTGCACAAATAAATAATGATTTCCTGTAATATTTCTTCCTTCTCCTCATGACTAAAATCATCATAATAGTCTACTAAATCATGAAGTAATTTTCTCCTAATATTCTTAACTATCCTTTGAAAATGTGTCAAAGGTTTGTATGAGGAGATGTCAATATTTACTGGTGCGGATGTTGTTGGTTCATTCTTCTTCATCTTCTTTGTCTGTCTAGCCTTCTTTGGCTTTTCATCAGACTCAGTTTCTTCGGAGTCCAGTTCATTTGTCTTAGTCTTCATTTTTCTTTCAAAGACTTTTGCCAGTGTTACCTCCAGTTTCTTCTTTGCCGGTGACCGCTTGGTCACTCTTGGAGTTGCAGTGGTAGCTGGTGCCAATGTTGCAGGCACTGCCTTGGCTTTCTTTGCTACCGGTTCTTTTCCTTTCTTAACAGATGGTTCTTCAGCTGGTGCAATCCTCTCCAAGTAAGTTCCAGTCCTTTTAGCCTTTGGATCAAGAGGCAAGGCAATAAGGGTTGAGGCATACCCTTCCAGCATATCATACACAACTTCATAGCCCATTGGCTCCACTTCCTCCATTCTAGGCTCAATAGCCTCCATCAAGCATTTGTCCACCTGAATGGTGAAATAGATGTCATCTTCATATTTCTTCACTATATCACCTGAGATTCTTACCCTCTGACTCATCTTTCTTCTGAACTCATCAAAATATTTGTTCACTACTTTAGGGTAACCGGTTCCAATGGCTTGTATGCTTTCCTTTATCTATTTGGTTACCGGTTGGTCAGGAGACCACTGGACATCTCCTACTCCTAGAAAGTAGCCTTGGAAATAGAAGAACAACCCTACCAGTAGTTGTCCAAACTTAAACCTCAGTGCATTGTCTTGTTTGATTGCCTTTAGATCCAGCAGGAGTTGCCTCTGCATACCGGTGCATAGGTCAAATTATGCACCCTCTTTAATCATCTGGTAAGTGGCATTTACCGCTGCAGCAGATACAAAATTAATCCTGCTAGCTGAAAACATTCTATAGCCTATCACCATGCAAGCGTATTTCACTAGATCATCCTTGATAGGATTAACTGTCATACCCTGTGAGTCACTTGTTGAACCAGTGAGCTTGGCTATTTCGGTTTTGCTTACCTTTCTCAGGGCTGGCACTTCCCCTGTGTTACAAAACTAGTGACTGCATGAATTGTTTGAGGCGTAATATCATGTGTCCTCTCCAGGTACATCTTGTCACCGTGGACTCTGCTCAAAATGATCCTAATGTGATCCTCCATAAAATCTTCTAGAAAATATACTGCATTATGGAATTTCTTCTTCTCTAAGATACTAAACTCTGATTTGATCTTTTTGTCCTTGCTGCAAAATAGACCTAACTGGGTGTGAATAGCTAAAGACCCTAGGTCTTCTATTTTGCAATCAATATAATCAGAAATTCCCTCTTCAACTATGACTCCAGCTAGAACTTGTGATAAGGCATTATAATTGGACTTCCTTTGAATAAAACTTTCCGACTCAATGGATGTACTCAATCTGGTATGAGATGCAGAAGCCATTGTAGAGTATTTCAAGAACACAAAAAATACCTTTCAAATGCAAATTTAGGGCTTCCTGATTCTACTTCACTCCACTCTGCGTCGGTTGCCAAATCACCGCTTTGCGTTCTCCACTACCGCTTGCAAACTGGATTTGAATCTCTTTCAAGGTTTATCAATTTCTTGAAATCTTAGCTCAAATTGCCTTTTCTTCACTCTGCACTTGAAAAATTTTCTTCACTCGAAAATAGATAGTGAGAAATGATTTGAAATAGGCTTTTATACATGTCTCTCATCTACCGCCATTAATGCTCCTCTATTAGGGCGTAAACCCTAATTTGCCTTTTTACCATTTTTGGTCTTCTACCAAGCGACAGGTATCGCATATCGATTAAGGTCTTTTACTAGTGTAAACCAGGGGTTCGAAAGCATTTCACCGTTTGCTCCCCCTAAGCCTTTGAGGCTTAGTTTGCTGGTTTCGATATTTCCACACTAGGTGCAGAAACTGGTTCCTCTTCCAACATTGTTGATTTCTTCCTCTAGGTTTTGTTCATGTCCATTTGAACTGTTTCAACATCGATTTCTCCTTCCTGAGTGACTGGTATATCATCAGATATACTTTTTCTGCTTCTGCAGAATCTTGCAATGTGACCCGGTTTGTTGCAATGATAGCAAACCAATCCAGGTGCTCTCCAAGGTCCATTGTACATGTATCCATTCTTCCTTCTGCATGTTGTAGTAGTGTGACCATGACCATGACAGACCATACAATTTTCTCTCCACTCAGTTGCCACTTGATGGCCACCACTTCTTGACTGATGATTGAAGACATTAAACTGGTTGTGGTTCCGATTCACAAAAGGTTCAGGACCAGTTCCTTGGGTCATTTGAGGATATCTTCTAGTGTTATTCATCATAGACCTGCATTCAAATGCTCTATGCCCAAACTTGTTGCATGCATAACAATTACCATTGAACTTATTGGATCTAGGTACATTGTTGATAAAATATGGAAAATTATTGTAGGCTTTGCTCCTACATACATTGGCAGTGTGTCCTTCTTTAAGACAGTTAAAGCAAACAGGTTTGAATTTATGCTTACCTTTTCCTTTGAGTGTCGATTGCTTCTTTGATGCTTCAGCATTTGTTCCTAAGGATTCTCCTTCCTCATGTTCAGAGAAACCAAGACCATTGGTATTCTTTGCTGGTCTAGATGACCTAATCTTTTGCTCTAGCTTGATAGTACTTTTGCCAAACTTAGCAAGTATTTCCTTTGACTCAGAGAGTTCTTTGGAAATAGCAGTATTTGTCTCCATTAGACTTGCATTTTCAGAGATGGCAATGTTCAGTTCACCTTACATGTCTTCCTTTTCCATTCTACTCTCATGAAGGCGAGCAGTCAGTGCACTAATCTCTTGTTTCAACTTGGAGGTCTCATGATCTCTGTCCTTTACCAAATCTTCAACTTTTCTCTGGTTCTCAAGCTCTTGACTAAACCGAATAGTTAGTCCTTCCAACTCCTTTCTCAGATTGGAGTTTGAATCATTCAGCTTGTTCACTTTTGCAATCATGGCTTCCATGTTAGCTTCATCTTCATAACTACTTTCAGATAGCTCCATCAGCCTCTTTGCATGTTCTCTCCTTTTTGCTTGAGATGCCTTGTATTTGACCATAAGATCATCATAGGCTTGCTTAGACTGAGTGAGCCATTGAGTAAGTTCCCTCATGGTGTATTCCCCCATATCTCTTTCCAAGTGGTTAAACTTATAGAAAGGTAGGCTCAGATACCAATTGATGAATACTAAGAGGGGGGGCTGAATTAGTATGCCAAAAATCCCTACACTAAAACACTTACATAGTCTAAAGATAAACCGGTAAAGCAGTCTAACAGTCAGACCGGTTACCACACATGCAAACCAAAATGCAAATAAAGAATTCACCCACAAAATCAATACAACCATAACACAAGATATTTGACTTGGAAATCCAACTGGGAAAAACCACGGTGAGATGGAACTCACAAATCACTATCTGTAGAATAGAAACTAGACCGGTTAAGGTCTTACAATGTTCTTCACCAGAACAGATCCTGTTAGGAATATCAATCTCTATTAGGAGATAAGTCCAATTAAAGACTACCTTGTTAGAGGATTTTAGATTCACAAAAGTGAACCACCTTGTTAGAGGATTTTAGATTCACAGAAGTGAACCACCTTGTTAGAGGATTTTACAAAGGCTTTGAGGCCTACCCAGTTAAGGGCTACAAACTTGTCAAATATGTGAGTAATCAACAAGTGTTTGATCTATCTAATAGCACAAACTACTTGGTTAGATCTAGTATTGCTCATAGTTAATGCATTCTAGCATTACTTCAGTCTTCTCTATCTCTCTCTCAATTACAACTTGATCTTCTTAGATAAGATCGTTCTCACAACAACTCAACAACCACCTTAAACCCTAGCACGACATTAACCCTTTCAGCAACAACTTAAAACCCTAGACATGATGTCCTTTTAAAGGAATCTGATTTCATGTCGGTCCAATAGGATTACATTACAATTTCCTAGGTTTAATGAATCTAGACATACTCAGTAACATGACATAGAAAGCACCGTCAATGTGTCGGCACTGTCAAACAATCATTGGATTGGTAACTCATCACAAAATGTCGGTTGGTAACTCATCACAGAGTATTATCGGTTCATACAAAATACTGGTTGCTAGTTTGGAAAAAATGAAGACTGGTAAGAATGTGTTGTGCCGCTTTGCTCCCTCGTACTGCTTGAGATCAATGAACTGCTTGGGGTCGATATGCCACTTCAGACCAGGAAACACATTCTGCAAAATCACCACTAGTCTAAAGACTAGAATACAACATACCAGTTGGAACAAATACCAGTTGAGCTCTAGCTCATACATATAAAGGGGATCTCAATACAAGTGTGTGTCCATCAATGACAATCACAACATAAACAACAAAAATTCCAACAAAGTCCTTCTAGCTCACTTTCCTTGATACCAGTTTATTTCAAAACATCTTCCTTAATAGCCTTTGCCTATCGGGTTCCCTTCTTCACAGTTTGTTCAACTTTCTTAACCCTTTTCTTTGACTGAATTCCACTTTCATTTGTTTCTGCATTTCCAAAGACTTTCTCAGTAGGTTCCTTTGGTGCTTCAAGGAGGGCTTTTGCATAAGTTTCTATGATGTTATCATCTGTTTCATAGCCCATTTATGTTACCCAGATAGTCTTAGGGACAACTGTCTCCATTCAGATTTCATCTTTCTTAATTACAAAACATATTTCCTTTTGATATTTATCCACCATTGCCTATGACAGCCTTGTTCTGGTCTTCATTCAAGCTTTTAGTGCCTAAAAATATTCATTTAAATTTTTCTCCCTGTTATCTCCCATGTTGTTTAGTGTATCCAAAAGTTGCTTTCCTACCAGTATGTCAAAACCAAAATCTCTCCTACCAATACCGGGTACTTTCTTAGTAATATACAACATTAAACATACAAGCAAATTTCCAAATCTAAAGGTTCCTTTCTTATCTCCCTTTATCTTCTTCAGATTGTCTATTAATTCAGCTTTGAGCCATTCACACACATCTATTCTAGCATTGTTGTTAACCATATCATATGCACTTTTAATACATAGGCTTGATACCGAGCTTAACCTATTTGCATGTGTAGCCTTGTAGCCTAAAATCATATTGACAAATCTGACATTGATATCCTTTACATCATTTACCCTTATAGACCTTTTGTCAAATGTTGCACTGGTTAGGTTCATTACTGTGTCATTGGAGACCTTTTTAGTTATGTCAGGCTTGCTACTGGTGGAAGGTAACCCTATTACTGCCTTTACTGCTTCTTTGGTGATCTTATGAATTGAATCCAACCAAAAGAATTTGCTATGCACTCTACTTAGCACAATCCTTATAATATCCTTGGGAAAATCCAGGACACTAAGGATTTCAGTAAAACCTAGGGTTTCCACTATCTTATGTTCCAGTTTGATATTTCCAGATTCATCACAAATCATAGTCCGATACATGTTCTTGATTTCATCATCTCCTAATTCCTCTATATGACAATGTATGTATATCCTAGGGTCTTCAGCATATACTACTCCCTTAGCAATTTGAGAAAATGCACCTAGGGTATCATCTTTCTTTGCTATTTTGGGAACAAGCTTGAATACCGGTCTAGGGCACTTGATTACTTCAATCACAGTAGGGTTTGCAATAAATTTAGGAGTGGATGAGGAAGCCATAGTTATAAATACCTCAATCTACCTTTAGGATGAGTGCTTGGATGAACTACTTCACTTCTTCGCTAAGGATACCTTCGCTCAGGAACTTTTGTGCTCTCTAAGATTTGAATGCTCAATGAATGAAAAAGGAGCCAAAACACTTGCTTTATAATGTTATTTTCTCCAATGACCACATTTAATGTTAAGTCACAACTTAACTCATCTTCTGGTAAAGAAGTAATTTCAACTTCTTACCATCAACCGAGGGTATGTTAGCATGTTTTTTCAGTTTGTTGCTAAACCCCCAAAGGATTTTCCTTTAGTTAAATGAAGAGTCTCATGCTGGTGGAGTGTTACTCTGTTCTACCAGTGGAGGAGTATTCCCATCAACATTCTGATCTGACTTTCTGATCCATTGTTTTGAGAATTCTTGCTTTACCTCTTCAACTTTTTCTTTAACTTTCAAACTAGGTCCTTTGTTATTTGCCGGTGGTGTCTTGCTTCTACAAAATTTTGCAATATGTCCAATTTTGTTACAAGCATAACAAGTCACAATGTTTTTCCGAATAGCTTTCCCATATCCTATGTTGGTTTGTGTTTTGCATTGATTAGATAGATGTCCAAATCTTCCACAAACATAACATCTTACATTCATTCTGTAGTTTTCTAAATTATGACCAATTTTGTTGCATTTAGAACATTGACCGGTGGGTTTAGTAGTGTTCTGATAATTTCTAGATCTACATTGATTTTCTCTATGACCATACTTGTTATAGTTAAAGCATTTCCCATTGAATTTGTAAGCATTAGGTTGTCTTACCGGTTTACTATGATCATGATTGTTTGCAGTACTAGAGCTTTCACCAACTTCAAAGCCAAGGACATTTGTATCACCATTAGGTTTCTAATTCTTCAGCATGTCAACAAGTTCTTCTGAACTTTTCTTGAATTGTGTATGTATATTCCTTTTTGTCTCATGAGTTCAGTTCTGACAATGTATGCATACTCCTCTATATGACAATGTATGTATATTCCTTTTTGTCTCATGAGTTCAGTTCTGTCATTTTGTGTATGCATCAAATCTATCTTCAACATATCATTTTCATGACTGATTCTTGTGTTTTCATTTCCAGCATCATTTAGTCTTCTAACCAAATCATCTTCATTCTTCTTTCTATCTGCAATTTATTTACAAAATATCATAGTCATATCTTGCATCTCATTCTTCATTGTATTGTTCTCTTGTCTCAATTCGTTTACCAGATCATTAAGAGTTTCTTTTTCATCTTCATCATTTTGCATCTTTTCACCAAGTTCTCTTCTTTTATTCCTTGCTATAGTGAAATTTTCTTGAAGTCCTTGAATGATATCCTATGTAGCCTTCAGATCATCCTCAAGTTTGATATTCTTTACTTTTTCTGCATCATAGTCTGAAAGAGTTGTTTCCAATTGCTTTCTCAAATTTTCCATCTCTACTGGTGTCAAGATCTTCCTCAAGCTGTTAGGATTTTGAAAGTAGAGGACCAGGCTCTGATACCAATTGTTAGGATTCCCAAAGATACTGAGAGGGGGGGGGGTAAATCAATATCTGATCAGTATAATAATTTTCTTAACTTATAACATGAAAAGCATATCAAAACTGTGTATTGGTAAACCAAAAATAATGCAGTAAATAAGAATAGAAACCACAACATAAGAGACACACCATAACATAATATTTTAATGAGGAAACACAGTGTGGGAAAACCCTCAGTGGGATTTGTGACCCACAATATTCACTTACTGGCCAATAAGAGAATATTACTGCTTACAATAGGGGCCTGCACATGCAGGAAGGCCAAGTGCCTAGAGTTCATTGCTCAATTACAAAGAAGTCACACTGACTTACAAAATGGATTATACTAATCCAATGTCTTGTACTGCTTTAGATCAGCATCTTCTATGCTATATTCAGTACCGGTTTAAGCTCTGCAATATATATAAACCCTTATCCCAATAACTCACACATTAGGTCAGCTATCTTGTTTTCATACTTCACCTTCTAAATGATCTATAATGATCTCATACATATATGAGTGATATTACAATTTGCCAAGTCGGCTTACAAAAGATTTTACAATTCAATACAAAATATGTTTAAACAAAATTCGTGTCAGCCATGGTGCTGGTGATCAATCTTTTTGGTGTTGGTGATCTGTATGCCAATGTAGATTTTGTCGGTGTCGGTGCCTGTGTCTGCCTGCCGGTATCACATGATTGTAAGGTTGCCATCAATGACAATACCTTCAATCACCTACAATTTCTCATTGGAGTGTGCATTTGCCAATAGTTCTCTCAGACACTCACTGGTAGCTTCCAAGATGGCATATCAAGAATGGACTGATAACTGATAGTTAACTGATACTATGATATGCAATGCAAATGATTTAAATCTAAATGATTATACTAAATGATTATGCTAAATTGCTTCAAGATTAAAACTCACGGATGTATAAGTTTTCTCAAATTGTTAACTTGAAAACTCACTTGAAGACTATCTCTTTCTCAACTCAAACTCCCACATTTATAGACTTTGAGAGGATAAGATGATGTGGTCTTGATCAATGGTCATGATTAGATCTACAGATTTGGATGGCTATGAACAAAGGTGAAGGTTGAGAGAAAGGGGGAAGGAGAAGAAAAGTGTCACTCATCTCACCTTGACTGGGTTGCTGACTGAGGAAATCTAGGGATGGTTGGAGAAGATTTAGACATGAGAGGACAAGTGGACTCAAGTCCTTCCTAAGATATAGGGATGTTGGAGAGAATATAGAGGAAGGTTAAGAAATATGTGTACGTACACAATATTTTATTTATTTTGGAAGTTGAAGATAAGTGGCTAACAAATGTTTATTTATTTAATTTTGTTGAATTAAGTTAGCCACATGATGGATGAGTTGGCAAAGGAAAGATGAAGTGGATATGGGAGATGAGTTGGAAAATGAAATTAAATAATTTAAAAATCATTTAATATTTGAGACTATAGGATAGAAGAATAACCATTTAATATTAGATATTTAATTAATTGATTAGAAGAAAAGGATAAATGAATTAATTAATAAAATATTTCAATTAAATTAATTAATAGAAGGGCATAAAATGAATTAAATAAATTAATCTTTTCAAATTAACTATTTAATAGAATAATAAATATTAAACAAATGTAAAATATTTATTTAATTGCTCATTGTCATTTTTATGTGTATACAAAAGGTATTTTTGTTTTTAGAGAGATCAAAAATTGACAAAATTAGCCAATCATCTGGATTTAAGATATTAAATACAATCATAACAGTCTCCCGAAATTTCAGGAAAAAAGTTGAGGATCGTGTTGAAAGTGCACACGGTCCGACCAACTTTTAAAAAAAAATTCAGGGATGAAAGCTACAATGATTTTAAAGCTAACCCCAAAAAATTGGTGGATTTATGATCTCTAGATAGATGAAATTAAGATTTGAATGTGAAAATAGGACCCTATTAGGGTTTCGAAAAAAAATGAGGAATTGAATTGCAAATTTGAAAAGGGGGTCAAACTTAATGTATAGGGACACCTTGAAATATGCTTAGAAAACTGAAATTGACTGAAATTGATTGAAATTTACACAAAATCCAATTAAATTTGAAAATTAGGGTTTTAGGACCTAACCGTTTAATTTTTGAAATTTTGAATTTTGAAAAAGGAGGGAAATTGAAAATTTGAATTTTAAGAAACAGGATAATTCTGAAAACAATCACAAGTCTAAAAATTAAATGGAAATTCAGTTTTTGCACAAGTTCAATATTATTTTTGAAAATTAAGGTTTTGACAATTAACCACTTAATTTTATGAATTTGATTTGAAAATTGAACAAGACAATGAATAAAATGAATTTGACAAAATATGCAATTTTCAGATCTAAGACAATAACAAGCAATTTTTACAAAGCACAAGTTCAATTTCAATTTTTAAAAACTAGGGTTTTGAATGAATTAACCACTAAGTTTGCAAAAAAATTAAACTTGTAAATGAAAAATATGCAATGATTTTCAGAATAAAGCATGCAAGACATCGGGTTCACCAAAATGTAATGGGGTGAAAAGTAAATGATGGAGAGATCAAGAGGAAAGCTTTTCTTCCCTCCAAGGAGAGATGAAAGTTTCACTGCAAATTTCCCTTCAATCACCTCACACACATTATATTTAAAAGAGGGGGGATAATTCACTAGATCCAATCTCCAAGGAGAGAGATTGAATACTAAATGAATTGATAATGTTATGAAATGACAAGTTAACCCCTCTTTTAGAATGAGTAATGGTTGAATTATGTATTTTGGGACTAAGTGTAGAAGTAACAAAGAATTGATTATAACTCAAGATAGAAGCATGGGATGAAGTCGTGCACCTAGATTTGGTTATAATATGTCAAGACGAAGTCGCCCTGTGAATTTGAGGAAAAGTTGTCAGGACCGTGTTGAAAGTGCACACGGTCCTCCGAAAAAAACCGTGAAATGAAAAGGGTTTTTCCGCCTCTAAAAATGGAGTCCAAATCTACAAATACAGCTATGCACCTACAACCTACACACTGAAAAAAGAGGAAAAGGAGTTGGGATTGGGGGTTTGCCTTCAGGTCGAACCCCAGTTTTGGAATTAACCAAATGATGAAAGAAAGTACTTGCAAGTAGATGAAATGAAAGATTGAAATGTAATTCACCTCAAGGGAGGTTGTGATAGAAATATAGGTAGATTTTCTTGCATGGAATTGAATGTTGAAAGAGATCTCTTCTTCAATGGTTAAATCCTTGACTTGAATGAAACACCTAGCCTTGAAGGGAGACTTGAGAATGCTCAATGCTTGAAAGGAATGCTTAAATGGTTGAATGCTCTTGAATACTTGAATGCACAATCTCATGTATTCTAACTTCATGCCCTTATGCAAATTGGAGGACAAATACAACTTATATATTCATTGATTAGGGTTAATTGGGCTAATTTCTTGTCATAAGCTGACACGGGGGAGGTTTTACTGCTTTAATAAAAAAGTTCAATGTACAATTTGAATGAAGGGGCCCCAAGATAGGATAGGAAAAGGGGCACCACATCCTTATCCTAGGAGGACAAGGGCACCACACCCCTATGTTTCCCTTAACTCAAGACAGGAAGCAAGTTCAGGCAATGCAGAGGGCAAAAAAAGGTGCAGTTTTTAGGGATGAGCAAGTCTCAGGTCTTTGATCAGACTTGACAATTTGATTCACCAACGTGAGGACCTTAATGTGGTCTAAAATTGCAAGGGTCACAATTTTATGACACTATAGTTGTGTATATTCTTTCTTTTAGATGCATTTCTTTTACTACAGTTTAATTAATATAAATATTTCACATAGCACATTATTTTCCACTTTCTTGCATGACATGTGTGGACACCTGCCAAACTTTAGGTTGGGGGGAAAGGTATGCTATGTTATAAAGTGTCATCCAAGTCCATCATAAAACCTTACATCATCAAATGTTTTTGAAATATGTCATTATGTCATTTATGATAGTCTGTATTAGGTGATATGACCTCCCTTTTAAAATTGCACACTCACTAACTGTACTGATGCTGCCAACATTTTAAGTCATAATAGCCTTTTATAATGAATTTAATTGTCATTATTATGTGATAAGCCAAGAAATATGAATTTGAAGGTTTTTGTCTTGGTGGAAGGTCGAAAGTTGCAGGAAATTTGAATTTTCAGAACAGTGTTTTCAGAAATCTAAAGCATACAACTAAATGTAAACCATGGGAGGGTCTCTTACCAATAATGAGCCTACAACTCATACCATACTTTTGTAGGATCAAATTTGTGAGACAGAATTTAGACAATGTGGCTAGATGGATTATTTCATGAAGCTTAATGGGTTTGACAATGGAATTTCTTTAGAATTTTCTCAAACCTTCTCCAATGGTGAAGCAATGGTGAAAGGACTGAAAGTAATTTCTATAGAAGAACGAATAGCAGAGGTCTCGAAGCTACCAATGGAAGGAGAAAAATATCCCGAGTCTAAAGATGCTAGGTCTACTAGGGCAGAGTTCTCCAGACCTTGTGACCCCATGACCCTCCTCTTAATGTGGACAAACAAGGGACTAGGAGACTTTCTTGGCCAGAAAAATGGAAACAAGTAGTAGTGTACGTGATCAAATATCTTACCTGTGAGTGTAGAAAATATTGCCTCCATTCTATTCATCTCAAACTGCTAAGTCACATGTGACATGGTCGAAGGATGAATGTGCCAAATGTCTTATACAATTTTCTCTCTATCATGGCAGCTGAAACACAGAAAGGTAGGTCAAACTCTATCTCTCACCATTGTTTGATTAAATTGCTTGTAGAAAGGTCTTTACAAGATGTATCCTAGATGACCTGGGATGAATTCATGGCAATAAAGAAATGTAAGCTAACAAATGCTAGAAGTAGGGGTCAATATTCAAAATCAAGGGTTAGGAAAATAGAGGAAACTATTAAATCAACCTCCAGGAGTTTCAACATCTAGGGTTGCCTCTACTACAAACTCTCTTGTAGCAGAACCTTCATCTAGTGATACAAATAAATCTTCAGCGGACACCAATATCAATATTCAAACTGAAACTCCAAAAAAAGACTAGGGATATTGTCCAAAAGGAGAAAGCTAAGGCTAAGAAAAATGAAGCAACATGGGAAGGGACATAGAAACAAAAAATAAAAAATAAAAAAGGGAACATCTGTGCCCTAGAAAAAAGAAAATGGAAGAGGGAAAGTCACCTGCTACCACTACTCAGGTTGGTACATCTGTTAAAAGACATAAACCTGCTAAACCCTCCAAAATAGTTGAGAAGACACCCCAAAGATTAAGCCATAGGCTCAAAGGAAAACCTAGGAAAATTAGACATAATGAGCCTAGGATAAGAATTCAAATTGACTCTTCAAGGTCTGAGCACTCTACCCCTAGTGCAGAAGAAAGAGAAGAAGAGGTGGCACACAATGAGGAAATGAGAGATTTATCTCCAGAGCAATAGGGCCCAATAATGGAGGAAGAAAAACTTCAAGAGGATATAGGTTTGAGTGGCCTTGCTAGATTAGCTGTTGCAGTACAATAAATGACCGATCAAGAACTAGGAAGGAAAAAGAAGGAGAATTAGTTCAAAAAAAGCTCCCTATTAAAAGACATGGACCTACTTATTTCTCATGGATGTGTGTAGCTTTGGATTTATATAAGGATATGTTATATAAAGAATAAGAATGGAATAAAGAAAAACTTAAGTTGTAGGAAATAATTAGTCAGAAAGATGAAGAGATTGAGAAGAAAAATAAAGAAATTATTGCATTACAGAATAAGGTGGATAATGTAGTAACCATGATACTATAGATTGTAGGATGCAGAACACCACCCCAAGTGTATACCATGTATCTAAAATAACTCAATCTCTCTTTCAAATTGTTAAAGATTATTTCAAATAGATCATTATATTGAAACTCCTCAAGAGTTTTGTGAGTTTTATCTTCACCATTATGTAGATCCTAATGACAATGATTGAAATCCTTTGTTGTATATTGGTGATATTCATATTAGAGCTCTCATGTCATGGATTCAAAATGAAAATAATTAGGGATGACAGTTTAGAGCATATAGGGAAGAGGAACTTCAGATTCCAAGGGTTGAAGCTATAAATCCAACGTGCCTCTACTTTGATTGGCAAACAATTTTATATAGACTTGAATATAAATCTCAAATCTTAGCCTCGAGAAAAGAGATATTCCAAGAGTTTCAGCATATGAGTTATGCTAAAGGACAAACAATAATGGGATATTTGGCACAAAGATAGAATAGTTTAACAGAGGAATTACAGCAGGAAGAACCACATTCCCTCCAAAATTATTATGTAGCTATTAGAAGAGCACCATTGTACATGCATCTAGGTTGATTAAAATAGAATAATTGGCTTCCACTCATTTTTTAGCTACCAATGCTCCTATGGTCAATTCCAGATTGCAGGTAGTATGGGAATGTTTTTGATGAAGCAACAAAAAAAGCCAGATGGGACGGATTGGAGAAAAACAAAGGGTTCTACTGGAGTCTTGCTAATAATGGATCAAGCTAGGTTATTCCCAATGATTATAGGTTGCAAGCTAAAATGCAGAACATTGTGTCTATTGGAGGACCAACATGAAGATAGGTTGGGGAGAATGATGAGCTCAAATAATGACTCAAATTTGTGCATATTTTCTATACTTTTACTACATTTTGACAAGGGTCTAGATACTCTCTAAGCCCTAAAAATACGTTAAAACAATGATCTTGTTATGTTTTCATGAACTTGATGAAATGGCATGAAATTACATTTATATATATTCATTTAGATTGAAATTATAATTAATGATAGAGTGGCCATGCTATGTGATTTATCTAGATTAATCTTGCATGTAGTTATTGTCACTCAAATTACACCTGTAATGCACAAGATGAAAGCTCAAGCAACTTGGTAACAGATGGGATAATTCTCAGGCCTGTGGGTTGCCTATAATGAGAATTAACCTCCAGATGAAGGGTTGGTTCCCTGTGAATAACTCTAAATTCTTTACTGAGAAAAGGGATAGGGAAACTAAGAATTAAAATAGAATGACTTGCAAATGCTAAACGAAGGTGAAGCATCAATAAGATATCTCAAAATGACAGAGATACAATCCTAAAAAATACCAATCTACACAAATAGACTTTTGGTTCATAACACAAATATTTCTGAAGTTATAAATCCAAGGTGCCTCTACCTTGGACTTTTGGTTTATAACACATAAGGTGAGAATCTGAAGTTCCTCTTCCCTATATGCTATAAACTGTCATCCATAACACATAAAGGGCTGAAGCTATAAATCCAAGGTGCCTCTACTTTGATTGGCAAACGATTTTATATAGACTTGAATATAAATCTCAAATCTTAGCCTCGAGAAAAGAGATATTCCAAGAGTTTCAGCATATGAGTTATGCTGAAGGACAAACAATAATGGGATATTTGGCACAAAGATAGAATAGTTTAACAGAGGAATTACATCAGCAAGAACCACATTCCCTCCAAAATTATTATGCAGCTATTAGAAGAGCGCCATTGTACATGCATCTAGGTTGATCAAAATAGAATAATTGGCTTCCACTCATTTTTTAGCCACCAATGCTCCTATGGTCAATTCCAGATTGCAGGTAGTATGGGAATGTTTTTGATGAAGCAACAGAAAAAGACAGATGGGACGGATTGGAGAAAAATAAAGGGTTCTACTGGAATCTTGCTAATAATGGATCAAGCCAGGTTATTCCCAGTGATTACAGGTTGCAAGCTAAAATTCAGAACATTGTGTCTATTGGAGGACCAACATGAAGATAGGCTGGGGAGAATGATGAGCTCAAATAATGACTCAAATTTGTGCATATTTTCTATACTTTTACTACATTTTGACAAGGGTCTAGATACTCTCTAAGCTCTAAAAATACATTAAAACAATGATCCTGTTATGTTTTCAAGAACTTGACAAAATGGCATGAACTTACATTTATATATATTCATTTAGATTGAAATTATAATTAATGATAGAGTGGCCATGCTATGTGATTTATCTAGATTAATCTTGCATGTAGTTATTGTCACTCAAATTGCACCCGTAATGAACAAGATGAAAGCTCAAGCAACTTGGTAACACATGGGATAATTCTTAGGCCTGTGGGTTGCCTATAATGAGAATTAACCTCCAAATGAAGGGCTGGTTCCCTGTGAATAACTCTAAATTATTTACTGAGAAAAGGGATAGGGAAACTAAGAATTAAAATAGAATGACTTGCAAATGCTAAATGAAGGTGAAGCATCAATAAGATATCTCAAAATGACAGAGATACAATCCTAAAAAATACCAATCTAAACAAATAGACTTTTGGTTCATAACACATAAATATTTCATGCAAAGGATTTAAACTTCAAGAAATTGAAAGGAAAGAAAACTTTCACAATCAACCAAATGAGCCAATTTATCACAATGCACAACCTGTGACTTACAAATGAGACAAAAAATTTAAAGGTTATCTAGACAATAACACAATAAACTAACTCTCAATCAAGAATAAGAAAATGAACTATAAAGACATAAGGCATAAGTTGGTAATTTTTATTCAGAATTTTGTCATAAAACTGCATATGAGCTACAAGAATGTATTCTCTGCTAAAACCAACCAGCGAATCATCAAGAACTAGTGAAGAAAGATAAAAAAATTTCACTTTATACAAAAACCTTCCAAAAGGTAGAGGAAAGATAACTCCAGAATGACTGAAGATGAACTCCCACTGAAAATATCTCCTCTGAAAACTGATCCTCTCATAGAAATAAAAATCCACCAAAAAAGGCTTCAAAACATGCAAAAAGAACTCATGCAATCCAGTTCAAACTCTTAGTCAACTAAAAGTTGACCATATGGTGCTCAAAATCAATCCTTATTACTTCAAGATCACGAGAAAGACTCATGCAAACTTTCTCTGAGCTTAATAATTGCCTGCATTAACCAGATTGCTTCTTTTTATTTTGCATGGATCGCAAACTACCTTACCTGCAACCACTTTCAGCTTCTGATTGTAACTAGCATTGCTTTCTTCATCAGGTCATCAGGTTAGCATTGAAATAGTTATTCTGATGGTCAATGATACGCTCCCAACTGAATGTTGTTTTATCGGATTATCGGGCAACACCCAAATATGTTATACCGATAGTCAATGATAGTTCCATCCTCAGTCGCTGGGTCGCAATGGAAATCCTAGCGAGCAATTTCCCACCACGACTTGGCGACTACCATCGAATCTTCTCTGATTGCCATCAATCAACTATGATCTGATCTTCCTTTAACTCACCTTAGCCGCTCTTCCTTTCTATCAAGCCCATCACATATCACTTCCTAGTTGATTCTGGGGTTCCTGCCCTACCATCTTAACATGACCTGGACTCACCACTGGAATGAAGCTCTTCCATCCGATCAACCTTAATCTATGTTCTTTATTTCTTCCTCTGAATTGCTTCCTTAGCGGGCCCCACTACTTGATTCCATCTAAACCTCCACAAATGGCATATGTGCAGAGTATGATGACATGATGATATTGTATGTTGTCATTGATGTCAATATGCTGAAGAGTGAACTAGTATATTGAAGTAAGCACTTGCAAGAAAACCGATATATGTGAAAAAGTGAAGCGGTATGTTTGTCCAAGTGAACCGGTATGTTGAAATGTGAACCAGTATATGTGAAAAAGTGAAGCAGTATGTTTGTCCAAGTGAACTGGTATGTTGGAATGTGAACCGGTATATGGAATGTTTTGTATCAAGGTTTCATATGGTATGACTACCGATTGGTAGTCTTAGCTTCAGGGTTTCCAGTTGAAGTATTCCAAGCCTGTGTGATTCAACCAATGATATCGTGTGATGAGTTAGCATTGCAATGAAGAAAAAATTGTGTTTCCATGTCAGCCTTGTACACGTGAAGGATCTTGCATGAAGGAGATTGATCCTATCTACCTCAAGAATGTGTAAAGATTCTGTAAATGGTGGAGAACACGTTATGGGTTATCAACCTCCTAGAAGTGGTGAAGAATGAATGATGGAGAACATCTTGAGATCTATTCAAGACTATTGTAATCAACACAATATGTTCAATGGTTAGGATCAAACCGACTGAATTGCTTAACCTAAATGTTTAGGGTTTAGGGTTTATGCTACCAACCTATCTATTTCCTATAAGGTCGATGTTGATTCTCATGTTGAGGTTGTTGGAAAATGTTGTGTGTGTATCTAAGTGCAAAGATACATGATTCTTGCCAGACTAGATAAGAGAATAGATACCTATAGAGTGTGATTGCAGAAGGAAGAAACTAAAGCAGATCTGCATTGGCATTGAAGTGTTGTTACCAAATCATTGCAATACCTATTGACCTCTAACCACTTCAACAATTGGAAAATCCCTTAACAGGGTAGCTTTAACCAGCTTGTTGTAAATCCTTTAACAGGGTGACTCAAAATCATTGAGTTCTTAAAATCCCCTAACAAGGTAACCTTTAATAGGGTTTAACCCTTAACAAGGTATTTTAGCCATCCTTTAACTGGGTGATCCCTAGCAGGATCAGTTCCTAACAGAACCTATTGTAAAGTCTTTAACCAGACTAGGCTACTAACAGAGCGGACTTCAAAAGGGTTCAAAGAACAGCTTGTGGGTATTCATCCCCACCGTATTTTTTCCCAGTTGGGTTTCCACATGAAAAATATGTGTGTTATGTGTGATGCTTTTCATGTGATGCTTTGTTATTCTTTGTTAAGCGGTAAAGCATGTTGAACCAATAAGTCTTTACATTTCTGTTGAAGTATTACTAGTGTATGCATATGGGTGAAGTGGAAATAAGATGTTAGATTGTGTCGAAAGCTGAGTTATCGATTTATGTCTTTCACTATGTTTAACTAGTAGTAATCTAGTTTAGACTGGTGTTATTGCTTGCCAGTCAAGTGCAGTGTTCTCAGTCAAACTGGTTCAAGGAAAAGTGTTTTTCTTAGTACTGATTCACCCTCCCTCTCAGTACTGGTTTGGTACTAACTATTCATCATTGATTCATCAGCCATGTCATTAGTCGCCAAGTCATGATGAGTAATCAACGATCATCTTTTTATTACGACATAGTGACGACCGTCAGATCCTTCTTGATCACCGTTGACCTTTCTTCAACTTTCTCGACCTTTAACCCCAGCTGATCTTCTCTCTTGTGATGAGTGTCAACATGTGTCACCCCCTGATTAGTTCCGGAGATCTGCCTGGGCACCATGTGTCTGCCAGGCCTGCCACGCATCTTGCTTTGTTGGATATCATTCTTTTGGCCAAACTACTCCCTCGGCGAGCCATTTACCAGTCTCATTGAACCTACAGTTTCATCGATATCTTAATTTTGGCGGGACTACTTTTTATTTCTTTGATATACCCTATGTTGATGGAACCGAGCCTTCGGTGAAACCTTTTTGAGACTCATCGCGGCCAAGGTTTGCTCGATGTTGATGGAACTGAGCTTTCGATGAAACCTTTTCGAGACTCATTGCGGCCAAGGTCTGCTCGATGTCGATGGAACTGAGCTTTCAATGAAACCTTTTTGGGACTCATCGCGACCAAGGTCTGGTCGATGCCAATCATCTATTCCATGTCACCAGCCACTAGACCACCACATGTCTTTGGTCTTATACTCTCTGTTCCACCACATCATTAGTCACTAATTCATGATGATATCCCAATGTGCAGATTTCCATTACGCCTTAGCAACCATCGTCTGATCTTTTTGCTTGATCGTTGGATGTGATCAATCTGCTTGATCTTTACTCTTGGTATTTTTAGTCTAACACAAAATTTGGGTCACCTTAAGATGCGCGCGGGGTCCACTGGGCGACGAGCCTCTTCTTGCCAAAAACCCGTAAGCTTTGACACTATAGTTATATGTGACCTTATATTTAAATATGATAAACTCCCTCTGCACGGCCAATGTGGGATAAAAGTTCTTCCTGCCTGGGGACTGAAACCACTTGGAAACTCTAAGGCCTTTTAAAACCTTCTTTGGTGCCTAAGTAAAAAACTTTACATAGGTCGATTGCATTTGCTCTGAGTTTCTTTTGGCCTTACATCAGCCATGCCATTTCGTCTACAATGGAGCATTGATGTCTCTGTGATCTACAACATGCTGAGCTCAACCCTCATGGGAGCCACATTTTAACCCACATGTTGTCTTACTTTCCTGTATCTGCACATGAAGCAAACAATTTAGACAAAAACAATACATTTTTGATTTCTTGTTCATGATTTGACCTTCTCAAAATGAATGAATGCAAGGCTTCATTAGGGCACTAAATTTGGCATGTGCAAAATTTGGTAATAGTAGTTAGATAAATGTTATTCTAACATGGAATAGATATACCTTTGTTTTGTACACGCTAATGATATGATGCACGTGTTAATGAAGAATAAGAAAATCTCAAAGATTCACAATGTGGGAGTTCATGCTAGTTAGTTTGATAAAGACAAAGTCTCAACAATATGAGTATTGAAGGAGTCAAGAGTCGATTATCTAAAACTTAGAGAGTGTAATTATGAATCTCTGGTATTCATGTTTGTAGGAGAATAAATATAGGAGAGATAGTTATGCTAGATTTCCTCTATAGTTTAAACAACTTGATTGTTTCCTATTCGGAGTGCAAATCCCTGTTGTAATAATGACATCCTCCTAATGTTCTATGAGTGGACCTACCAGTAGTTAGAGTTAGTTAGGAGTTTCATTATTATAAATAAGTTTAGTTATTTCTTCTCAGGGACGATGAACAATAGCTATTGTAATTTCAGTCTTTTGTCGTAGAACAGTTTTTAGAAAATACTATGATCTAACAAGTGTTTCTAGATTAATAACACAATATTTTGGTTTATAGCGCTTAGTTGAGTTTTGTGAGGACTTTCTAAGGGGGCCCACTTAGTAATAACTCCACCCTTTTGACATAGCCATGAACTTAAAGATCCTCAAATAGAACAGTACAGATCATGCAACAAGAGTAACACAATGGAAGCAACAATACAAAACATAGATAATGGAAAATTAGATACACATCATCATATATTCATCATAGAACATCCAACAATATTTGGGTTACATATAGGCTAACATGCCCGGTTCAGACTACATCCCAAAATACAATTCATCTGGACCTCCAAGAAGTATCCAAATTACAATTTATGAATCTAGATCATCATAATACTTCGCTATATCTCAAAGGATCACATACAATAATATATATACCTTCTAGAACACATCCAGGTTGGCCAAAAAGATTACATTTACCAAGGAAGAAAAATGAAACGTGTAAAATAGGTTGGCCCCAAAACGTGAAGATCTCATCCGCCAAGAACAAACATGAAGTGTAGACCACAAAGGAGGGTTGGCAAAGAGACTAAGAACATTGTGTGTGGTGCCAAATTGTTTTGCAATCCAAGGAATCACTCTACATGAGAAGAAATATCCAACATAGATAGCAAGCCCAAAACTGCTCTAGAACCAAGAAAAAAACACTCCGAAAAGGAATAACTTGTCAAAAAAGAATCCAAATGAACTGGAAATATGGAATGATGGACAAGAACAAGCCTGGAAGCCAAAAATCTGATCTGCAACAAAAAATAAACAACTACCAGAAAAGATGAAAGTAACACATAAATTACAACAAGAACAAAACTAAAAGCAAATATTTTTGGTTGATGCAAGATTTCTCATAGAATGGGGACGATCCTACATTAGACACCCCAGGTAGAAAAATATGTTCCATGAGAGGCAACTCATGAACATCAAAAAGGATGTGGGAGCCCATGCTCATTTCTGATCCAAATGTCTTCTTTGTATGCAAACTTCTTCCCAACCTCTTCCGGAACCTGAGCCAGATTTTCCAGCTTTTGTTTTTCTTTATCTCCCTTTACTTGCTTCATACCTGCACACTATCTCTGATTGTTTCTCTCTTTCTTCTTCAACTCTGATTTATTTCTACCATAATATTTTATTCAGTCTTCCACTATCACCTTAACCTTTTTGCCATCTGGTACCACCTTGTTATCAGACCTATCCACTAGATCCTTCTCCAAATTGATGCCACCATCTGATGTGTCCTTTGCAACCCACTTCTCAACACTGTAATTCTTCACAAGAATCAAATTCTTCACTGCCTTTTCCTTCTCCTCAAAAGAAGCCAAAGTAAACTTTTTCCCGTCCTTCTCAATAATGATTAGGTTTCTTCTACAATCATAAATAGATCCTCTATAAAATTGCCAAGGTCTATCCAACAAAACATGACAAGCACTCGTAGGAAAAACGTCACACAAGAATTCATCCTTGAAAGGTCCAATATTAAAATTTAGCAAGCACTACTCTCTCACTTCCACCTTATGCTCATCTTGCAACCAACTCACCTTGTAAGGGCTAGGATGCTCAAGCCTCTTCAAACCAAGCTTCACTACCATCTCTTCTTACCAAATTATCAGTACTTCTAATATCCACAATAACCTTACAACACTTACCACTTGATTTGCAAATAGTCTGAAAAAGATTCTTTCTTTGAGTAGGTCTAGTATCTTCATTGTTCTGCTCCATCAAGACTCTTTTGAACAAAAGGGACTCTCCCTACTTTGGTTCTAACACATTCTCTCTGGTAACTCTAGCTTCCTGATCCTCATTTGACATGCAATTTCTTTCCATTCCTTGCTTACACTCAAAAGATACAGTTCTTTATTCCATTTAGATTTTGGTTCTTCTCCAACATTCTGCTTCTCTATACTATCGCTAACCTACCCCTTATATGTCTCCTTTCCTCTAGGTTTATTCTGTTGTCTCCTTTTCATTTTATCTTCAGCCTTCAAAGCATATTCATAAGCCTCCTCAACTGTAAAAATCTTCAGCATACTCATCTCATCATGGATATTAAATCAGAGTTTATTTATATATCTAGCCACCTTCTCCCTATCCATCTCTTGGTGACCAGATCTAATCATCACCTTGTATAATTCTTCAGCGTACTCCTTCACACTCATGTCCTTCTGCTTCAAGTTTTGCAACCTTTTGAACAACTCCAACTCATAGTCTGCTGGAATGAATTTAGCCTTCAATCTCGCAACCATCTACCTCCACCAGGTGATTTTCATCTCACCATTCTCCACTCTATCTCTCTACAACTTTTTCCACCATCAAGTGACATACCCTTTCAACTTAGTTTGTGCTAATCAAACTCTCTTTGGGTCCTTAACATTTTCAAACTCGAAGTATTCCTCCAACTCTCTGATCCATTCTATCAGGTCTTCCGGATTCAACAAACCTAAAAAGTTAGAAACCTCAACTTTATGAACTTTACTCACTTGCACCACCACTCTAAGAAATATTTATTCACCCTCATCTGTTGGTCCTTTTGCTTCTTTGGTCTCAAGCTCTTCTCCTACCTCTTCATATTCATCCTTTGATTTTGAATTCCTCTGCAAACCAACCAACGTGTTTTGGATCTCATTCCTCGTCTCATTCTTGAAATCCTCCATCATCTGCTCTACCCTTCTAGGGTTCATCCTTCTTGGTGACATATCCTCCTTTTCCTTTGGTGCAATTGTCTGAACTTGGTGATCAGATTACAAGGTTTCAATTGCCTCTCTGTGGGTGATCTATTAAACACACTTGCAGCCTACCTCAATTCAACAATCTGTTCACCCAAAGGAATGCCTCAAGGTTCACAACCAACTCTGATACCATCTGATGCAACTGTGACCCAAACGATCCTCAAAGAGAATGGTCTAGATCATGCAATAAGAGTAACACAACGAAAGCAACAACACAAAATGTAGAAAATGGAAAATTAGATATCTGCATTATCATATATTCATCATAGAACATCCGACAATATTCAGGTTATGTATAGGCTAACATGCTCGGTTCAGACTACATCCTAGAATACAATTCATTCGAACCTCCAAGAAGTGTCTGAATTATAGTTTATGAATCTATATCATCATACTACTTCACTATATCTAAAAGGATCATATACAACAATATATATACTATCCAAAACACATCTGGGTCGGCCACAAAAGATTACATTTACCAAGGAAGGAAAATGAAATGTGTAAAATAGGTCAGCCCCAAAATGTGAAGATCTCATCTACCAAGAACAAACATGAAGTGTGAACCATAACGGAGAGTTGGCCAACAGAGTAAGAACATTGTGTGTGGTGCCAAATTGTTCCACAATCCATGGAATTGCTCTGCATTAGAAGAAATCTCCAACATAGATGATAAGCCCAAAACTGCTCTGAAACCAAGAAGCAGGCAATTCGGAAAGGAATAACATGTCAAAAAAGAATCCAAATGAACTAGAAATCTAGAATGATGAACAAGAACAATCTTGGAATCCAAAAATCTGAACTGCAATGAAAAAGAAACAACTACCAGAAAAGTTGAAAGTAACACAAAAACTACAACAAGAACAAAACTAAAAGAAAATATTTTTGGTTGATGCAAGAGTTCTCATAGACCCGGGATGCTCCTGCATCACCTTTTGTATTCAGTAGTTATTTTCCTCCAGTATTTAGTTTTCTATCCTGGCATTTGAATGCTCCTGCACCCAAGGCAGATAGATTAGTTTCATACCTTATTGCGATGGATCAAGTTCCTATTTTTTTAATTCAATGTAGTTCCTATTCAAGCCTTTTAGTTATTTACTTTAAGAGACATTTTCATCTTAGTAGAATGACTACAATGAGGACTTTAGTGCATATACCTTACTGACCCATTTCAAGTATATGCCCTAGGTTGACAGAGAAATGAGCTTTCACAATGATCATATAACTACTTAGTATGGATGTCCAATCCCTAAGTCATGGCCTCAAAGTCTAGTTATTAGAACCATTAAGAGAGACAACAAATCACTCTATTTAATTGCTCTCCAAGTCAAAACAATTCTAGGTATTTACTTTCCAAACATAATTTGAGAGGAATTTTTAAAAGTTAAAAAGATTAAGTATGTAAATCTCGGGCCAAGTGGAAGGAAAATTAGATTAAGAGGGTTGTAGAAAGGGGAAAGTAGTAAACCCAAGGTTTCAGAATAGTATGAAGAAACAAGCTCTTCCCAGGAAAAATATGTTTTTGTCTTAGAAAGCTCTAAATTATCATGTGCTTCCAAGGAAGAAGTAGGGGAGACTTGGTCAACTCCTCCTGCATTTAGAAAATGGGCCTAAAATCTTTTAAGAAGCCTAGGATGGAAACCCTTGACAAACCTATGAAGGAAAAGACGGGTGTTGGTGATTTTTCTGTTAGGCCCAATATGGAAAGCTAATGTACTGAGAGGGGAGGGGTGAATTAGTACTCCAAAACTTTTCTTCAATAATAACTTTATTGTTATGCATAAACCAAATAGTGCAGTAACATAATATAAAGCTAAAACAAATAGATAACAATCATACGTGATTCACTCCATAACACATATATTTTGGTTACGTAGAAACTCTTGGTTAGAGAGAAAAACTGTGGTGGGGATGGCACCCACAACTTTACTACTGCAATAATAAAGAGTGCTTGGTTAGAGGTACATGTTTAGCTATTTCTGATAGCTTACCCTGTTACGAGTATCAAGATCTGTTAGATCTACCTTGCTAAAGGATTTCACAACACTTAAACTAAATGATGCACCTGGTTAGAGGCTTTACAATTTATAGACTTGATTAGAGTCTTTTACCCTATTAAAGGTTTCTCTTAAAACTTCAAAATATTACAATAAAATAATTACAAATATCTGCAACTTTACATCTGGAATGTTATAGCAGATTCTATGTGCTCAGAATAAGTTACCTTGCTTATAACATACCTTGGTAACCCATATAGTAACTCGGTAAACCCTTTTGTTTACTTTGTTCTTTGACTGTTCTCTGAAAACTTTCTCGGTGACCTCTGTGTCTCTGTAACAGTCTTCTTACACTGATGCACACACACCTTTAATTCTTAACTCATGCTGTATAAATAGATCTCTTATGATGGCGATCCATTCATTACTTTGATCTTACAAATATGATTTATCGAATGAATAACCATGCAAATTATTTCATTGGTTAGATGACCTCAAAATCATACACAATCTTTAAGTGCAATTTCCAATGTGATAATGATTAGATGTGCCTCGATCTTGTAACACGTTTTCATATGTATGTCCAGGTTCAATGAATCTGGTAACACATTTCACTCGGTGTATATCAACTCGGTGTGTCATCTTTGCTTCTCAGTAGACATGAAATGATACTCCGTAGACAGCTCGGTGTATACTACGTTTTGAGACTACTTTATTCTGTAACCGACTGGACTGTTCATATCGACTGAATATCTCGATAGATATAACCGACTAGAGTATATAGAATAACTTTGAACATAAAACTAATGGCAACTTGATAAGTAGTAACATTTTCTTGGTACCCTCAATCCTAAGAGAAATTATAAAACCATAGGCCATGGGATTGAACACCTAGGTCACACATTTAACCCCACCAATAGATTAAGGACAAGAAAATGTAAAATAACAAGGATTTCATAGTCGTCTTCGCTTCGATCTCTACTAGACTTAGGAGGCTATTCCTATTGGAACTAAGATATCTAGAATGCTATCCAGTTTGTCATAATTATACATATTCACAATTTGGTAGATTTTTTTTAGTTACATAAGGGATATTTATATATACAACATACTTATATCCCTAATCCCACAACAATTAAAATTTGACTGAGAAATTAACATATGCGGTGCTTAAAGATATATGGGAATATCAAGCACGCATTCAAAAACTAGTCTCATCTTGTCTTTCAGATAAAAGAAAAGAGAAAAAAGGATTTGCTTAAATGAATGAATCCGAAAAAAATTTCGATGTAAGATGTTCAACCCAGTGCATATCTAAGGGAACAGAGTCATCCCCACAAAACAAAAGAACAAGACCCACTCATAAAACAATTTGAATTAGAGAATCTTATAAAATTTAATGCCTAACATTAACACAATTCTATTGATTTATTGCATTCAATTGTTCTTGTTAATCCTATAAATATTTCCTAAACCCACTACAATTTGCACGTAAAATTTAATTCTCTCCTTGAGAGATACCCATAAGCATATTTACACATTGACATTAAAATATTAAGACAAATCAAACCATCCTTAACATTTTGATTCATATGAATTCATAAAATAGATTGGGAGACAGAGTATGCAACAATTGAAAAAAAAAATTTCATTACTAATTGATGATTACAATATGAGAGCTATGTCTTCTTTTCTGAGAGACTACACCAAAACCCTAATTAACAAAGGATTACTACTACACGACTAGAGATGTGTACAAGTTCAGAACCCCTAATCAACAACCTTGGTAATCCTTTTATAATAACAAGGAATGCACAAGCTATAGGCTTCTTACATTTGGCTCCTTTTCAGTTTGACACATTATCAACATGTGTAGAAAAGAAACTTCCCACCTAGTCCAAAACAAGACAAAAATGGATTATGTGCACCAAAATTGTTTTGATGGAGAACCTTTTACTATTGTTGTCTAACTATTTTGAGTCATGCCACAATTGTGTTGAAGTTGTCTTAGAGGAGGCATTCTTGGCATCCTTCCAAATAGAAGAGGAGCTACATATCTTGTAAGAGGATTTCCACAACAAAAGAAGTGGAGCATCCCTAAAACTAAAGGAGGAGTTGGTAGTTGTAGACTGGAAGCCATTCAAGTGGAAAGACAAGCTCAAAGAGAAATATTCTAATCAAAAGGGGGCTCGCAACTTCCATAACCATTTTGGATCAGTTCAATATTGCCTCTATGCCATTTGGTGGTGCAGGGAAATAGTGGATAACCCTTGAAATGTTCCTTACAATTGAAAAGGCCTTTCAAGACCCTTTTGGTTATCCAACACATTTTTAAAGCCCCTTTGGCTATAAAATAGTTTATTGAAAATTTCTCCATCTCGTATCACAAAATTTAAAACTCAGGAATGCATAATCTTGTCTTCCGAGTGAAACTCTCACCTCTGAAACCTTCGAACAATCATGAAAACTCATCTTGACAACTACTTGGCCAAGACGCAGATTGCTATTCTTTATAATAAAATTAAAATCCCTAAAAATAACCCATCCTTATGTAATTCTACATGCATGCTATCTTTTTTTCTTTATGCTTTTAAAACTCCTCTTACTTGCTTCCTACCGCCAGTTCAGTTGTCCTTTTTTCAAAAAAATCTGCTACATATATCTATCCAGCCTTGTTCACCATCATTTTAAATTCCATGTCCCTTCCATATGTAGGCAATCATTACTTATCCTTCTAGAGCTCAACATGAACAAGGTGATTTTGTCATGATCTTAATGTCCTTTAGTCATAAATTTCATATTTTGGAGTCTTATGCATTCTAATTCACTTGTGCCAACCTCCTTCATTGATCCTAGCCATTGATTTGACCGATGTCTGTAACTGCTTGTACTGCTTGATCTAACATACGATCTTGATACACGTCATTCTATTGGCATTCTCCTCAAATCTCTTTTCACTATTTTTCTACACTTAGGACTAGTCAAAGCTAATTCATGTGCCTTGCCACTTACCACGCTGACAAATTAGACTCCATTCATTCAACGTGTGATGCACATCCTTTTCTTACTTGGGGCTCGCTAAAGTGGAAGAGATACTTCCACTAAGTCCTGAGTGGTCCCACAACATTGCTTAAACAACTATCTTTCTTAGCACTCACCTAGATGAAGAAAAGAAATTTACCGAGCCTAGAGCATCTATTCCTACGTGGCACAACTCAGGACTCAACCAAACTAAAGAAGAGCCCCCACCGAGTGTCGAGTTCTCTTTTTAAAATATTTCAAAGGTTTGGGACCCACCTTTAATTAAAACACAAACTTCAAACTAAAACCTCAAAAACATGACACGGGTCGATCAAGGACTTATTCATTTTTTCTTTTGCAAATTATTGATTGAACAATGTAAACAAGGAGCATGTGACCGACTTTCAAATGAGGCTAGCCCCATTAGATAATAACTTAACTTGCCGATGACTGGAACAAAAGGTCACTGATCAAAAAGGAAAAACCTGCCAATCCTCATTTAAAATTTTACTTGGGGCTATATTTTCTCAATTGAGCTCCCCATTTTTGGTGCTAACATCGACTCTTGTTGGGGATGCATGCCCCCTGCAGGAATGACAAAAATTTAGATCTCAAGTAGAAGTCAACCTAGTTCCTTATCATTTAGGGTCAAATTCATTTCATATCTCATTTTGGAAAATTTGATATCAATGTTCATTGGGTGCCCCTGGGCCACCAAATACATAAAACTATAATTTACCTCTATCAAAGGCATGATTATCATCGTATAATAATATGACCAATCTGAAAGTGTCATTTTCTAGCATTTTCTTATACACATTAAAAATGACACCATTCATCCACCTACTGTACTTATCATTTCTAGCACATTTAGCTTTAATGGGTATCAAAAAATTATGTACATACTGAAATATATCACAATTTGAAATTATACCCATAAGATAAAGCATGTTCATATTTAATGTGATATCTTTCACTACCAATACTACTGTCATGTTTCTCAAACATTTCATCTAGTTGGGGTGAAGAATTAAGACATTCATTTCCTATCATACGACTGGTATCATTACTTCTGATTTCATGGCTATCTTGCATACAATTTATGGAATCTTCTTGGCCACCAAGTTGTGATCCACACAATGAACCCCCAAGTATATAAAAATGAAAACACTCATATGTTGATTCATTGTATACTAGCATTTATAATGCCCTATCAAATTCTAATTCAATCTTTGCATCAAGGCTCATTTCCACATCCATGAACTCATAGGAGGGCTCAAACAATTCTGAGGACAACCCTTTATAAATATCTTCATCATGATTCTCTTCCTGATATAAATCACTGCTACATACAACTTTGTCAGTTGTATTGATCTTTATATCATATATGAATATTTCCACCTCTGATTCCAACATACAATCACATTTTCTCTCTAGCTCATAGGTATCTCTTCATGAAAATACATAATTTGGCTCATACAAATTTGAAAATATTTTATCATTCACACCTTCATGAGAAACCTTCTCTTTATGGATGTTGTTTCAGTCATGACCTTCTTCCAAGGCATTGAAATCAAACATGAAGCCCTTGCATTCCGAATTATTTGTTATCTTTCCAACTGACCTATCCCCATTCAAATCTAAAAGCTCAAAGTCTAAGACTCCTTCAAGGTCACTGAAACATCCCATAGATATAGACATGAATTCTTGATCCTCGTGATTAGCACTATGTCCATATGAAATATTCATTGATGAGAACACATTGTCAAATATTTTTATATCAGAGTCACCCTCTTGTTCAATGATTGACTACATTACCATTTCATCCAAATCAACTTGATCAACTAAGTGATGTGTAATATGACTATCTTCACAATCAAGGACAAAACCAAAAGATTCAATATCCTCCCATTCATCATGAACATCATAGGAATCATTATTAGATTCAGACATTGTAAATGATTCTCTCTCTGATTCATATAGGTTTCTAGGAATACAGGGGTAGTAAGTAGAATTTCTCACATCATGAGATGAAGGAATATAAGGAAGATCCATGGTATCATAATCACTCTTGACAAGATTATGAACATTGGTACACACATAATGATCTTCATCTAATTGATTTTCATATTTAAGTTACTGCATTATCTCATCAATCACAATATTTTAAAATATTTCACTTGCATTAATGTCAATAGGAGATTATCCTTGGACCTCTTCTAATCTAATGTCCTCAATGTTTAAGAGTTTTATAATTTTATGGTCATTCAAGTTTTGGATATGTACTAGTGAGTCAAGAATACTTGCACGTTGCTGATCAATATTCTAAATCTCAACCTGATATGTAATGGTGGAAGCTTCTTGTTGAGGAACAAAATATTGATGTTGGCTTGAGGTAATTCTTTCAGGAATTTGCATACTAGGTAAATGATGTATGCATTGTGTTGAACAGGTATATGAATAACACTTGAAAGGATATTACCATCCTCTTGAGATGGAATAAGTCATGGGATAGAAAACTGGTCATTGTAGGAATACCCTTATTGACTTTTGGTATACACCTTTCACTTGCTCTCAAGGTTCCTTTGCTAGGCTTTAACCTTATTCTCATTCCATGCTTTGAGACCTTTTCAATGTTTGTTTCTATCTGAAAGGCTTCATGCAAACTTTCAAGGTCTTCATTCCTTAGTCGGTAGTTAATCTTTTTATCTAATGCACCCAAGTAAATGACCAATGCCATTGCATCTTGAGGCTTGCAACTCTCCAGAATTTTCTTCAATGCCTTCATGAATCTCTAATTGAACTGAGGAACCAATTCACCATTCTTGACATGAATGTCCATGAACTTATTTATGACTGAAAACTCACATACTCTTTCAGTAAATTGATCATTGAAGACTTACTTGAATTTATCTCAAGTGCTGATTGAATTTGGTAACAAATCTAAAAACCAATATTGAGCATCATATTTTAATGATTGCACAAATAACTTGACAATCACATATTCATGATCAATCTCATAATCATCTATCAGGTCACTGAATCTTTAAAGGTGCTTGTTTGTTGATTCATTCTTTTGTCCTTTAAATTTGGGTATTTTATCTCTGATTCCAGATGGTATGACATTTAGAAAACCATGGATACAACTGAAGTTTAAAGGCTTATACCTTTCAATTTTTAAATCTCTCTTCAAATCACATAATGGAGGCTAATTACACACTATGGTTTCTCTTGGGACCATATATGGATGCATAGGCTGAAACATCTTGAACTAGTTCTCTTACAAATTTCTCATACAATAAAGAGGTCTTAGGTTTACATGATACATAAACCATGACTTACTATAGTAGGAATTTGAAACCTCATTTAAGAAGCATAGATATAAAAAACATACATACTTCATACACGGAATGCAAATAACAATCAATAAGTATGATAAAACTAGTTCTACTCTCTCCCTATCTTAATGCTCAATTCACTTGAAGGGAACATTTGACATCTTCACATAAGTTTTAGAGAATACTTGGAACATTGTAGCTATTGTTTATCCTCTTCCTGACTAAATTTTCTTAATATCTCCTTCAAATATCAGGTTCTTTACTCAAAGTCACCACCTCCTTAGCACAGGAAAATTTTCAAAAACTTGGAAGCCATTTGAAGGACATCTCCATTCTAGGTTTTGCATAGCAGAAGAGTAATACAAATATTTTTCAAATGAGATGAAATAACTCACTTTCAAGTTAAAACTTCATATCTGAAACAAACTTCCAGATTCTTCATCTTCTTGACTCTTTCTTTTCAGTGTATAATTATATGGTTCTATCCCCCGTAGAGTCGCCTTTTTTTTTTGGTGATTTTTCTTGCTACCCTCAATCCTAAGAGATTATAAAACCCTATGCCATGGGATTAAACACCTAGATTACACATTTAACCCCACCAACAAATTGAGGGAAATAAAATTCAACATAACAAGGCTTTCATAGCCTTCTTCACTTCGAGTTCTACCAGACTCAAGAGGGTATTCCTATTAGAAATGACATATTGAAAATGCTCTCTAGTTTGTCACAATTATACAGATTCACAATTTGGTAGATTCTTCTTAGTTACACAGGGGATCTTTATGTATACAACATGCATATATCCCTAATCCCACAACAATTAAAATCTGATCAAGAAATTAACATATGTGGTGCTTAAAGATACAGGGGAATATTAAGCACACTTTCAAAAAATTAATCCCTTGTTGCCTTTCAAATAAAAGAAAAGAGAAAAAAGGATTTGCCTAAATGAATGTTTCCAAAAAAACTTCCAAGGTAAGATATTCAACCTAGTGCATATCTAAGAGAACAGAGTCATCCCCACAAAACAAAAGAACAAGACCCACTCATAAAACAATTTGAATTAGGGAATCTTATCAATGTTAATGCCTAACATTAACACATTCCATTGATTTATTGCATTCAACCATTCTTGTTAATCCTATAAATATGTCCTAAACCCACTGCAATTTGCATTTAGAATTTAATTCTCTCCTTGAGAGATACCCACAAGCATATTTACACATTGACAAATCAAAACACCTTAACATTTTGATTCATATGAAGTTAGAAAATAGATTGGGATACAGTATGCAACAAGTGAAATATTTGCTTCATTACTAATTGATTTTTACAATATGAGAGCTATGTATTCTTTTCTACGAGACTACACCAAAACCCTAATTAACAAAGGATTACTACTACCCGACCAAAGATGTGTATAAATTTGGAACCCCTAATCAACAGCCCTAGTATTGCTTTTATAATGACAAGGAATGCACAACCTACAAGATGCTTACATTTGGCTCCTTTTTTAGTTTAACACATTATCAACATGTGTAGAAAAGAAACTTCCCACCTGGTCAAGAATAAGGCAAAAATGGATTATGCGTACCAAAATGGTTTTGATGGAGAACCTTTTATTGTTGTCGTCTAAATTTTTTGAGTTGTTCCACCATCGCATTGGAGTTGTCTCAAAGGATGCATGCCTAACATCCTTCCAACTAGAAGAAGAGCCACACATAAAGAAACAGAGCATCCCTAAAAATAAAGGAAGAGCTGACAGTTGTAGACTGGAAGCCATTCAAGTGGAAAGAGGATCTCAAAGAGAAATATTCTAATCACAAGGGGGTTTGGAGCTTCCATAACCATTTTGGATGAGATCAATATTGCATCTGAACCATCCACCCTCTTTCATTGTTATTTTCCTATCCTCTTCTGCTGCCTATGTGCCATTTAATGGTGCAAGAGAAATAGTGGATAACTCTTGAAAGGTTCCTTATGACTGAAAAGGCCTTTTAAGACCTTTTGTTTATCCAACACATTTCCAAGGCCGCTTTGGCTATAAAATAGTTTATTTAAAATTTCTCCATCTTGTATCACATAATTTAAAAATAAGGAATGCACAATCTTGTCCTACAAGTGAAACTCTCACCTCTGAAACCATCTTCAAACAATCATGCAAACTCATCCTGACAACTACTTGGCGAAGACGCAAATTGTTATTTTTTATAAGAAAACTGGAAGCCCTAAAAATAGTCCATCATTATGTAATTCTACATGCATGCTATCTTTTTTGCTTTATGATTTTAAAACTCCTCTTACTTCCTTCCTACTGCCAGTTAAGTTGTCCTTTTTTTAAAAAAAATCTCTGCTACATATACCTATGTAGCCTTGTTTGCCATCATTTTAAATTCTCTATGTTAGACAGTTCAAATAACTGGAAGACAACTGAGAGGGGGGGGTGAATCAGTTGTCACCAAATTACCGAAACCTTAAGAAATTTAAACTTTAATACTAGAACCCAAAAGATCAATACTGGAATGCTTAAACCAAATACCAAAATAGCAGATAAACCAATTAAGCATAAACAATAATTAGAGAATAAATAACATCCACATGACACCAAGATTTATACATGGAAAACCCGATAAAGGGAAAAACCATGGTGGGAAGCCTACCCACAATCAAATAATACTTCTGCAGTAAGTATGTGAATTATATTTGAGGGGCCTACACTTGCAGGAAGGCCAACAACCTAGAGCACACTGCTCATCACAAAAGTAGTCTCACTGACTACATAGAAATCCAGACTACAATCCGAAAGAATGAATGAACTCCAAAGATAGCATCTCCTATGCCTAAATATAGTTCTAGTTAAGCTCAATACCAGAGAAATAAATCCTCTTACATAAACCCAATTCGATCACCAATGATCGACCAAATCCTCTGCCTGAATGATTCTTACATTATTCGCTCCTTACATATCCATATCCCATTCCTTGATATGATCTAAAATGAGATCGTACATCATATATATACAAACCCTCGACCATAAACAATAAGGTCGGCCACCAGACAATAAAAAATTTACATAACTACAAAACATGTCGGCCAGAGACTAAATAAATAATATCCAACCCATAAGATATCTTGGAAACACATCAAGAGGTCCAATCTACACGTTACATTAAGTCGGTCCATAACCTAGATACACCAGGACCCAATATAGGTCCATACACACCAAAGCAATAATCCCAATCAACTAAGTCTCGAACATAATCATCAACAATATCTTGAATCTTCACCAGAAGCCACACCAACACTACTTATGCAATTCATCAAAGATCTTCATCAAAGCTCTTCCGGTGAAACCCTCGTCAGAACAACAAACCAAGCTTTCTAGTAAACATGATAGCATCTGATCACCAGAACAAAACGAACTGATTGAACATGAACATGAGTAGCATGAATAAGCCAATTCCATAACCCAAACATACCAGAGCATACCAGATCATGTTAGATCCAATCCAACCAGAAATCAAACATCCTACTGGGACCAGAAGGGTGTCGATAAAGCATCCAAAATAGCTAGTGTTGACATCAATAAAAAAACATCAATGCAACACATAATCAATTCCTCCAAATGGCCAACAATCTCCCCCTTTGGCATTGATGGAAACACTAGATGTGAAAAATACCCAAGTGCCAAGAAATGCCAAACAAGTATCCCCCAATGGAAGACAACCAACAATCTCCCATACCATGATATAGCAATGAAGTTCTGAAACAAAGACCAAACTCTCCCTGTGAATGACATCTCTGTAAAGCTCTCACATATATCTCTCCCCATTTGACATCAATGCCAAAAATATGACAAAAATATCAAAGCAAAAAAAAACCACTGAAACACAAGGCTAACTACTCCTCTTGAGAAATATCATCCCTACATCAATTCCAGAATGAATTATATCTCTGATAATGCATACCAGACTAATGCCAAATAACATCAATCAATTCTCTACCGGAGGGGCAGAAACCTCTAATCTGTCTCTCAGGTACTCAAATAATTCTTTAGGCAAAGGTTTAGTGAAAATATCTGCAATCTGTTCTTTAGTATTCACATAAACCAGTCTAACTTCATTTTCTTCCACATTCTCCTTCAAAAAGTTATACTTGATAGATATGTGCTTTGTCTTAGAGTGAAATACTGAATTCTTTGATATGTCAATAGTAGCAGAGTTATCATAGTGCATAACTACCAGTCCAGTGCAATGCACTTTAATATCATTCAACATTTGCTTCATCCATAAGACCTGTGTACAGTTAGTAGCAACATCAACATACTCAGCTTTAGCGGTAGATAAAGAAGTACATGATTTTTTCTTACTGATCCATGAAACCAACTTCTTTCCAAGAAAGAAAGATCCACCAGAAGTACTTTTCTGGTCATCAACATCACCAGCCCAATCTACATCTGTATATGCACATAAAGTAAATTCATCATCCTTAGGGTACCACAAACCATATTCAGAATTACCTTGCAAGAATATAAAAAATTATTTTCACCACACTCATGATTTTCTCTAGGATCACTCTGAAATCTAGATGCAATACAAACAACATTCATTATGCCAGGCCTAGTCTGAGTCAAATATAGCAGACCTCCAATCATAGATTTGTATCTTGTAGGATTTATCAGTGGAGAAACATCTTTCCTTGTCAATTTATCACTTCTAACCATAGGAGTACTTACTAGTTTAGAATCTACCATACCATATTTGTAATGCCCCGCCAGGAAACCCCTAAGGGTTTAAGTTAAAAACACTCAATTAGAGTGTAAATATATATATTTTTTTAATAATAATCAAGAGCGTTAATGACACGTTACAATATTAAGATAGATTGAAGTTATCTCAAAGTTATCTCTAACTAGATAACACAGCGGAAGGCTAAATGATCCGAAGAGGTTTCCCAACGCGATTACATAACCTTACATCTAACTCAACTTGCACCATTAGATCCATTAAACTGGATATCTTAATAACGAGATAATGCATAGATCTTGATTATATATGTGTTTCAAAGATATGTCATCTTAGAATTTTAGGAAGCGTTCATTGACTTTGGTGGTTAGGAGGCCTTTGGTAGATTATTTATTCAATGCACTTAAATTCATAATTTCAGTTAGAGGTCTCCAAATAGGTTCAAGCGTTTAAAATATAACAAAGTTCATTCATTAGGGTTTTTAAGATAACCATCCACACTTGACATCACCCTTTAATGCTATAAATATGCCTAACGAGATTCATTCGTATAGGGTTAAACTACGATTAATAGAATGAGGATTCCCTCATTTGATTTTAAAATATTCACCCTCATTTGATATCCTTCTTAAATATTAAAAGCATGGTTGATAAGAAAATTTCATTCCTTAAAGATTAACTATAGTTAATAGAATGAGATCCCTTCATTAGATTTCGTGCATAGCCAGCTGATGAGTTGAAGTACTTGTATGAAAGGTATGATGTGAGTAGCCATGGAATTCCTTCGAAGTTTTAATAATGCAAATAAATGGACTAATTTCATTAAGAAGGATATGCATTAGGACACACGAGAGCATCCTTTAAATTAAAGTATCGTTAACTAGATGACATTCATCATTTCAAGATTAGAGTAATTAAGATCATAGTGACATTCTTCTATTAGGATTAAAATACAATTTTCTTTTTTGCATTTCACTCTTTTTGTTAAATAAAGTTAATATGAGAGAGGAACTTTTTCTAAGATTTAATGTATAAATATCTAATCAGTTACTTTCCCATTTTAGTTCAATTTTAGCAATCATAAAGAAATTCATTTATTGGGGTTATAAATATGGAAGACTAGTTGAGAAACCCAATTTTAAAATAAATCTGGTGAGGATTGTTGTTAAGATTAAAGTGTGAAATAACTTAACAAATTCGTCCAATGTAATGAAACATAATTAACATGGCGTGATTTATTTACTAAGGTAAATAAAGTAGATATTTATATGATGTGCATCCTTTAGGTTTCAATCTAGGACTTGTGACATAAATTTTAACTCGGTTTCCCTTTTACATTCATTCCATTAACATGCTTATTAACAAATTAATCCGAAGAAGTATTCTAGCAAGATTCTTTCCACTATTACAATTTAAATTACATTATCAAATTACTTTTTCCACAACTTTAATTACAATATTTAAATACTTTGCCATAATCATAATTCACAACGTTTTATGAACTTAAATAACTACATTTATCCAGATGAATAATGTTATGCACTTAAATTTAAATTCATTAAATTTCCACCATACACTTATGCAAGAATGCAACCATTCATGATAATTTAATACATAAAACAAAGTACACCATAAACATCGCGTAACACAGATATGATCTCGGAGTTCACCCCTGATGGGCTACATCTCCGGGTCTGCTCAACTGCAAGACCCCTTTGGTATTATATTGTTAGGAATACATAGTTTATAAGTCTTTACATCTTTGCCTCATAGGCGAACTCAACCAATAAACAATAGACACCTCCTTCGGGGTTTACATAATGGTCCCTTCTAGAGTGGCTCCAACTGAAAACACTTTAAAGCAAAAAAAACAACAAGGATTTCTTAACTGGTGGTACTCTAAATGAAGACTTGACCAACGTTGGTCAGACAAAAGCAATCAGATGACGGGGGCCCAACATACCTATCAAGGCCATGCTATTATAACAGACGCATCAAATTCCCAAAATTAATAAGCCATGCTCAAGCGTTAATGGTTAAATACTATATTTTCTGAAGTTGACTCACAAATTTGAACAGATTATCCACCCTTAGTCACACACAGATGTCAAGTTGGTTTTACAATAACAATCTAGCCCCTCTTCTAACTACATGAAGATTACCTTTTTATTATATAGGAACAAATTAAATTAAGAGTAAATAAAGAAATGGGAAAATAGTTCCCGAGCTAAATTAAGCTTTTATTGCATACATAAAATCAAAATTTAGGACTAACACCACCATCCGATTCACTCAATTAGCACCTTACCGAGAGTCCTAACATTTCCTGCTTAAAAGAATTAAAGCCTAAATGCACTTTTCAACATTTGCAAAGATAATGAAACTCATTTCCATATTATATTTCAAAAAGACAAAATCAATATAGGTCATCACAGTATATAAATACAAATTAAATGTTACCTATATTAACACATATTTTTACATATCTATTTATATATATATATTTTTTACATTTAAAATAAACATTCATTACTCATTAGAATGTTCGTCTCAACTCAAATTTTAATATAACATATTGCTTTAAATATATTTATATAAATAAGCACCCTTTTGTTTGTTTTTTTGATAGTATAAAATAACACAAACTAAAACCATTTTTTTTTAAAACTTACTTAAGAAAAGAACTAACTAATATTTAATAAACCACAGCAGAACCGAAATAAACAAATTTAAAAGAGTTTGCAACGGCCATACCCTAGCCGAGCCGAACCCTACCGCAGGGGTTTTCCGTGTGGCGGCGCCACTGCGGTGCCCGCAGGTCCACGGTGCCCTGCGGCTGCCGCGGCCCCTGCGGCCACCGCAGTGCCGCGGCCACAGGTTCTTTGCACATGCGAGCGGGGAGAGTAAACGGGGAAGTGAGCGGGGGAAACAAACGGGGAAGCGAGCGGGGGAGGGGAGGAGGAGCGGGTGGAGCTCCGCTCCCTGCCCTCCAATCCCAAAACCAAGGGTTATAAGACATACGCACAGTCCATTTCGAACAAAAACGCACAGACCAATATCAAATTTTTATATATATTTTTCTTTTCGATAACATATGAATCTGACTTACAGTTGGATTTTATCAAAAATAAATCTCAAATATAGGGATAAATGCATACATAGCTCCCATCATTTTTATTTTTATTCCTTTTTACAGACCCATTCATTCCCAGATTTATACCAAAATCTCCATTATGGGAAAAATGTTTCCTATCAAGTTTAAAATCACAAAATCCATTAAGAACAAGGATTTGATTCAAGAACAACCAAGTTTGGGAGAAGACTGAAAACTAAACCTCAAACACATTCATGGGTAATACTGTTTTTTTTTTGTATTCAACAATAAATAAAGAAGTAGATTCGAATCCTACCTCATAATGCAAATTCCGGGCATGAATCTTACTGAAGAGCTTCCCCAATCTGCTGCTCCAATGCAAATCCCCCCAGTTTTCTCCCAAAAAAACTCCCAGCAAAAAAGAACCCCCAAAATGCTTACAAAACTAGGTTAAAAAGAAAAACCCTAATTTTGCCCTAATTTTAAATTTTGAAATTAGGCATTTATTTTTAAAATAAAATGGATGAAAAATGGAAACCTCTTATTCAATCCCTCTTATTCATTTTTCCTTTAAAATTAAAAAGCTTCCATTTCTTATTGCGTTTTTAAATTTTAATTTCTCACTATAAATTTTAGGCCTACTTCTTATTTCGGAACTATTGACCGGGTAAGGCATTTGATTAATTTAATTTTCTAAAAATCAAACTTTTATACTATATCGACTTTACAAGTAAAAAGGAAATAATTTCGTTCAATAATAATAATTTACCCCTTTTTCTTCCAAAATGCGAAAATAAGTAATTTATTTCTATCTCCCAAATGACTTTAAATTTTTCCTTTCCAGAACGCATAACTCATTAAATTCATTATTTTCAAATTAGCTATTAAATCAACTCGTTATAACATAATAAAGTGACATTTTTAAATAAATGATTAATCTAATGCAAGAGTTTTATTTATTCTAATTTCTCAACTGCAAATGCATAAATGTTACAAATGCGTAAATGAGCATGCTAACCCAAGTTAAATACCTTAAGCTTGCTAAATTAATAATTTAAAGCAATCTCTTAAATTAATGATTAATCATATAAAGGAAGCTACCCATTTAAATTTCTAAATTACTAATGTGCTCGTCTACTCATAAATTTGAATTTAATACTTAGGATAACAAACCTCACTTACCTCGCGCAAGGCACGCAAATCGAGGAAGTCCTCCAAATCTCTCGACATGCATCCCAATGATAAGCAAGCCCCACGAATCCACACATGATGCTCACCTAACCATGGCTAAGGCAAGACAAGAGTTATATGACCACCAAATCCGCATTCTAAAGATGAAGGAGGCATACTCAACCTTGCAAATCCCAAAGGAGATGAACCTTGCCTTAGGCGGAGTCGCACCTGAAATCTCCTGCACTCATGAATCACGCAAGCATACATATACATATACATATTCAATGAGCGTTAGCTCAAGATTTATCACAAGGGTTAGGAACAATTACATTTACACGAGAATCGATGCAAAAGCACAATAATAAGTATGCACAGTTAATTTTATTATCTAAACTACACATTTCACCATGGTTAACCTACCATTCAAGAATGGTACATAGGAAGTCAATCATGGTCAAACGGGTTTTACAAACCTAACTAGGGTATGGGCATTACAATATTTTTCAACAATTTCTTAGCATAGTTATTTTGATAGATGAAAATACCTTTATCAGTCTGAGTAATTTGCAAACCTAAGAAAAGAATTATTTCCCCAATCATAGATATTTCAAATTCTTTCTCCATGTCCTTAGAAAATTCCATGCATGACTTATCTTCACCTCCAAAAATGATGTCATCAACAAGTACTTCAATAATCAGTATATCATCATCAGTGACCTTATAATATAGATTACTGTCAGCATTACCTTTAGTGAATCCAAGCTTCAAAAGATATTTATCTAACCTTGCATACCAAGCTCTAGGTGCATGTTTCAGTCCATATAAAGCTTTCCTTAACATACAAACCATGATTGTATCATCTGAAAGTAAAAAACCATCAGGTTTCTCAATATAAACTTCCTCATCAAGATCCCCATTCAAAAATGCACACTTGACATCCATCTGATAAACCTTGTAGTTTTTATGTGCAGCATAGGCAAGAAATGATCTTACAGCTTCAATCCTAGCTACAGGTGCAAAAATTTTACCGTAATCAATTCCTTCCTTTTGAGAATATCCTTTACAAACCAATCTAGCTTTAGTCCTTACAACTTTTCCATCTTCATTCAATTTATTCCTAAAAACCCATTTAGTTCCAATAACATTCTTATTTTTAGGTCAGGGAAATAAAGTCCATGTGTTATTTTTCTTAATCTGATCTAATTCTTCTTCCATAGCTTTTATCCAACATTCATCTTTGCATGCTTCAATTATTGATATCGGTTCAACATGAGAAATTAAACATACCTCATTAGATATCAATCTCCTTCTTGTCATTACTCCATTGTTCTTATCCCCAATGATCTAATCTTCTGAATGATTCAATCTCACATACCTAGGAGTCTTCTGACTCTCTATTCCTCTTCCTAGTTCTTCAGTTTTTGTTGAATTTTTTAATACTACCAGAGTAACTGGTTCAACATTTTATTCTGGTAAAGGTGCTACCAATTCAGAGATAATCATTTCCACTGCCGGTTCTTGCTCATAAACTTTGATTTGACTTCTATTCAGCCCATCCACCTTAACATTAGCACTCTCCAAAATGCTCTGCAATATCTTGTTATAACATCTATATCTTTACCTTCATTAGAATAACCAAGAAAAATTCCTTCATCACATCTAGGACCAAATTTGGCAATGATATCATCTCTCCTGATATAATATTTACTAACAAAGATTCTGAAATAATTAACTATAGTTGTATTGCCAAACCATAATTCATAAGGTGTCTTACCGGTTTCTCCTTTGATATATACTCCATTGAATGTATAAACTGATGTTCTCACTGCTTCTCTCTAGTAGATATGAGATAGACTAGCTTCCATCTTCATTGTTCTAGCAACATCCAAGATAGTTATGCTCTTCCTTTCCACAACTCCATTCCACTGAGGTGTTTGGGGAGCAGAAATTTGTCTTCTTATACCATGCTTCTCAAAAAAGTTAGTAAACTTACCGGATGTGAATTCTCCACCATGATCTGACCTCAAACATTTAATCTTCAATCTTGTCTTTGTCTCAACTTTATCTTTAAAGTTTTTAAACTTTTCAAAATCCTCGGATTTCTCCCTTAGAAAAGCAACCCACATCATTCTAGAATAATCATCAATGATTAGCATAAAATATCTATCTCCTTGAAATTTTTTAATTCTAGCAGGGCCACACAAATTAGTATGAATAAGATCAAGAACATCATTATATTTATCTTCTATACTCTTAAATGAGGTTCTGACCTGTTTTCCCATTTGACATTCTTTACATACCGGATTATAGGGCTTCACAATCTTAGGTATAGTTGTCACTACCTTAGTTTAAGTGATCTTTACAATGCAATCAAAATTCACATGACATGGCCTTTTCTGCCATAGCCAAGTCTCATCAATTTGTGCAATCAAACATGTCTTCTCACCAAAATTCAAATGAAATATATTACCTTTTTTCTGTGTACAGGTTGCAATCTCCAAACCAGACCCATTAATGATTTTGTGTTTTCCATCCTTAAACTATAATTAAAATCCCTTATCCACCAATTGTCCTACACTCAAAATATTGTGCCTTAAACCTATGAAAATAATAAGCATTATCATTTTTGTGCTTACCATCCAATGATATAGTTCATTTCCCTTGATCATACATGCTTTGTCATCTCCAAATCTAACCAGACTGCCATCAAATTCTTGCATAGATAGAAACTTACCTCTATCTCCAATGATATGATGTTAACATCCACTGTCAATTAACCATTCATCCTTATCTTCAATTTTAACAGCAAGTGCCTTCTCTTCAGATACATTCTCTTCCAGTGCTGGAACATCTTCCTTGATAGCCAGGAACACCCATTCCTTTCCATTATCAGAACCACTAGCAGAGTCTTCTACGGGTTCATCATCAGAATCAGTCACACCTTCCGCATCTGCTATGTAGCATGATTTATCTTTGTTTTTCATGTACTTATACTTGTTCTGATATCCAAGGTTAGGCTTAAAAGATCTTCTAGCTCTCTCTTCAAATATTGAATTCCATTTAGGACATCTAGATGCAAAATGACCAATCTTATTACATGCAAAACATTTAAGAGGTTCTTTTCCTTCATACTTACTTCCTACCGGTCCTTTAGGTATTCTTCTAGCGAATAGGGTTTCAAATTTCTCAAATTCTTCATCTTCTCTCTTCATATCATCCAATTCATTTGCATATAAGGATTTCCAATCTTGGTTGTCGGTTGATGATAAAGATGCATGAAAAGCAGGTTCAGACTTCACAGCTCCAGAAGGTCCAAATTCTTCAAGCTCAAAAGTAGATAATTTCCCAACCAAGCTATCTTTATTGATAGAAGTATTAGCCATTATTTTCAATTCATTAATAATAGTAGCCTTCATCTTGTAAGCCAGTGGTAAAGCTCTCAGAACTTTAGAAATGATTTCATCTTCACTCAAAGTTCCACCACAACATTGAATTCCCATAACAATCTCATTTACGCTTTCCATGAATGGAGTAATCCTTTCATCTTCTTCCATCTTCAGGGTTTTCATATCTCACCCAGTAACCATCAAGTTTAGAAATATTCACAATAGGGTCACCTTCATTAAGAGTCTCCAGCTTGTGCCATATAGCATTTGCAGATGATTTGTCAGTTAATCCCATTATTAGCTGATCAGAAAGTGCACACAAGAGGGCTTCTCTTTCTCTACAATCATTGTCAAGCTATGTATCCAAGTTTTCCAGAGGAGGATTGCCAGATGTCAGATTATAAGGTGTAACACCATTCTGTGTGAACTCCCAAATCTCTTTGCCAACACATCTTAGATGAGTCTCCATCTGAATCTTCCATACTATGTAATTTGTTCCATCAAGCCTAGGAATATCTCTCTGAAAGATAGCTCCAGATGAACTTGAACTGTTAGTCACCATAGGATCTTCCTCAAGTGGTTAAGCTTTCTGTAGAGAGGACTAGAACTCTAATACCAATTGTTAGATAGTTCAAATAACCGAAAGACAACTAAGAGGGGGGATGAAGCAGTTGTCACGAAATTACTGGAACCTCAAGCAATTTAAACTTTAATACCGGAACCCAAAAGATCAATACCAAAATTTTTAAACCAAATAACAAAATAGATGATAAACCAATTAAGCATAAACAATTATCAAAGAATAAATACCATACACATGACACCAAGATTTATATGTGGAAAACTCAGTAAAGGGAAAAACCATAGTGGGAAGCCTACCCACAATTAGATAATACTTTTGCAGTAAGTATGTGAATTACAATCAAGGGGCATGCACTTGCAGGAAGGCCAATAGCCTAGATCACACTGCTCATCACAAAAGGAGTCTCACTGACTACATAGAAATCTAGACTACAATCTGGAAGAATGAATGAACTGCAAAGATAACATCTCCTATGCTTGAAGATAGTTCCGGTTAAGCTCAATACTAGAGGATTAGATCCTCTTACACAAACCCAATTGTTAGATAGTTCAAATAACCGAAAGACAACTAAGAGGGGGGATGAAGCAGTTGTCACGAAATTACTGGAACCTCAAGCAATTTAAACTTTAATACCGGAACCCAAAAGATCAATACCAAAATTTTTAAACCAAATAACAAAATAGACGATAAACCAATTAAGCATAAACAATTATCAGAGAATAAATACCATACACATGACACCAAGATTTATACGTGGAAAACTCAGTAAAGGGAAGAACCATAGTGGGAAGCCTACCCACAATTAGATAATACTTTTGCAGTAAGTATGTGAATTACAATCAAGGGGCATGCACTTGTAGGAAGGCCAATAGCCTAGATCACACTGCTCATCACAAAAGGAGTCTCACTGGCTACATAGAAATCTAGACTACAATCTGGAAGAATGAATGAACTGCAAAGATAACATCTCCTATGCTTGAAGATAGTTCTGGTTAAGCTCAATACCAGAGGATTAGATCCTCTTACACAAACCCAATTGGATCACCAATGATCGACCAAATCCTTTGCATGAATGATTATTACATTATTCGCTCCTTACATATCCATATCCCATTCCTTGATATGATCTACAATGAGATCTTGCATCATATATATAAAAACCCTCGACCATAAACAATAAGGTCAGCCACCAGACAATAAAACAATTACATAATTACAAAACATGTTAGCCAGAAACCAAATAAATAATATCCAACCCATAAGACATCCTGGAAACACATCAAGAGGTCCCATCCACATGTTACATTACGTCGGTCCATAACCTAGATACACCAGGACCCAATATAGATCCATACACGCCAAAGTAATAATCCCAATCAACTAAGTATCGAACATTATCACCAACAACATATTGAATCTTCACTATAAGCCGCACTGACACTACTTATGCAATTCATCAAAGATCTTCATCAAAGTTGTGCCGGTGAAACCCTTGCGAAACAACAAACCAAGCTTTCTAGCAAACATAATAGCATCTGATCACCAGAACAAAACCAACTGATTGAACATGAACATGAGTAGCATGAATAAGCCAATTCCATAACCCAAATATACCAAAGCATACCAGATCATGTCAGATCTAATCCAACTAGAAACCAAACATCCTACCGGGACTAGAAGGGTGCCAGTAAAGCATCCAAAATAGCTAGTGTTGACATCAAAGACAAAACATAAATGCAACACATAATCAATTCCTCTAAATGGCCAACAATCTCCCCCTTTAGCATTGATGGAAACACTAGATGTGAAAAATATCCAAGTGCCAAGAAATGCCAAACAAGTCTCCCCCAATGGAAGACAACCATCTTCCATATCAAGATATAGAAATGGAGTTCTAAAACAAAGGCCAAACTCTCCCTGTGAATGATATCTCTCTAAAGCTCTATTTTTCACATATATCTCTTCCCCTTTGACATCAATGCTAGAAATTTGATAAAAATATCAAAGCAAAAACAAAAACCACTGAAACACAAGGCTAACTACTCCTCTTGAGCAATAGCATCCCTACATCAATGTGAGAATGAATTATATCCCTAATAATGCATACCAAACTGATGCCAAATAACATTAATCAGTTCTCTGGCGAAGGGGCAAAAACCCCTAATCTATCTCTCAGGTGCACAAATGATTCTTTAGGCAAAGGTTTAATGAAAATATCTGCAATTTGTTATTTAGTGTTCACATAAACTAGTCTAACATTTTGTTCCAACTTCTCCTTCAAAAATTTATACTTCATAGATATGTTCTTTGTCTTAGAGTGAAATACTGGATTCTTTGATATGTCAATAGTAGTAGAGTTATCACAGTGAATAACTACTGGTCCAATGCAATGCACTTTAATATTATTCAACATTTGCTTCATCCATAGAACCTGTGTACAGTTAGTAGCAACAACAACATACTCGGCTTTATCAATAGATAAAGAAGTACATGATTGTTTCTTGTTGATTCATGAAACCAACTTCTTTCCAAGAAAGAAAGCTCCACCAGAAGTACTTTTCTGATCATCAACATCACCAACCCAATCTACATCTGTATATGCACATAAAGTAAATTCATCATCCCTAGGGTACCACAAACCATATTCAGATGTACCTTGCAAGAATCTAAAAATTATTTTCACCGCACTCTCATGATTTTCTCTAGGATCACTGTGAAATCTAGATGCAATACAAACAACATTCATTATGTCAGGCCTAGTCAGAGTCAAATATAGCAGACCTCCAATCATAGATTTGTATCTTGTAGGATTTGCCTTTGCAAAAACATCTTTCCTTGTCAATTTATCACTTGTAACCATAGGAGTACTTACTGGTTTAGAATCTACCATACCAGATTTCTTCAACAATTCCCTATAATACTTAGTTTGATAGATGAAATTACCTTTATCAGCCTGAGTAATCTGCAAACCTAAGAAATATTTCATTTCTCCAATCATAGACATTTCAAATTCTTTCTCCATATTCTTAGAAAATTCCATGATTGACTTATCTTCACCTCCAAAAATGATGTCATCAATAAATACTTCAATAATCAGTATATCATAATCAGTGACCTTATAATATAGATTATTGTCAACATTACCTTTAGTGAAACCAAGCTTCAAAATATATTTATCTAACCTTGCATACCAAGTTCTAGGCGCTTCAATAATTAGTATATCATAATCAGTGACCTTCTAATATAGATTATTGTCAGCATTACCTTTAGTGAAACCAAGCTTCAAAATATATTTATCTAACCTTGCATACCAAGTTCTAGGTGCCTGTTTCAGTCCATATAAATCTTTCTTTAACCTACAAACCATGTTTGTATCATCTAAAAGTAAAAAACCATCAGGTTGCTCAATATAAACTTCCTCATCAAGATCCCCATTCAAAAATGCACACTTGTCATCCATCTGATAAACCTTGTAGTTTTTATGTGCAGCATAGGCAAGAAATAATCTTACAGCTTCAATCCTACCTACAGGTAAAAAAGTTTCACCATAATCAATTCTTTCCTTTTGAGAATATCCTTTACAAACCAATCTAGCTTTATTCCTTACAACTTGTCCATCTTCATTCAATTTATTCCTAAGAACCCATTTAGTTCCAATAACATTCTTATTTTTAGGTCAAGGAAATAAAGTCCATGTGTTATTTTTCTCAATCTGATCTAATTCTTCTTCGATAGCTTTCATCCAACATTCATCTTTACATGCTTCAATTACTAATACCAGTTCAACTTGAGAGTTAAACATACCTCATTAGATATCAATCTTCTTCTTGTCATTACTCCATTGTTCTTATCCCCAATGATTTAATCTTCTGAATGATTCAATCTCACATACCTAGGAGTCTTCTGACTCTCCGTTCCTCTTCCTAGTTCTTTAGTTTTTGTTAAATTTTCTGATACTGCCGGAGTAACTGGTTCAACATTCTATTCCAGTAAAGGTGCTACCGATTCAGATATATTCATTTCCACTGTCAATTCTTGCTCATAAACTCTAATTTGAATTCTATTCAGCTCATCCACCTTAACATTATCACTCTCCACAATTCTCTACAATATCTTGTTATAACATCTATATGCTTTTCTTTCATTAGAATAACCAAGAAAAAATCCTTCATCACATCTAGTATAAAATTTGGCAATGATATCATCTCTCTTGATATAACATTTACCAACAAAGATTCTGAAATACTTAACTATAGGTGTATTGCCAAACCATAATTCATAAGGTGTCTTACTGGTTTCTCCTTTGATATGTACTCCGTTGAATGTATAAATTGATGTTCTCACTGCTTCTCTCTAGTAGATATGAGGTAGACTAGCTTCCGTCATCATTGTTCTAGCAACATCCAAGATAGCTATGCTCTTCCTTTCCACAACTCCATTCCGCTGAGGTGTCCGGGGAGCAGAAATTTGTCTTCTTATACCATGCTTCTCAAAAAAGTTAGTAAACTCACCGAATGTGAATTCTCCACCATGATCTGACCTCAAACATTTAATCTTCAATCTTGTGTTTGTATCAACTTTAGCTTTAAAGATTTTAAACTTCAAAATCCTTAGATTTCTCCCTTAGAAAAGTAACCCACTTCATTCTAGAAAAATCATCAATGATTAGCATAAAATATCTACCACCTTGAAAACTTTTAACTCTAGCAGGGCCACACAAATTAGTATGAATAAGATCAAGAACATCATTAGATTTATCTTTTATACTCTTAAAAGAGGTTCTGACCTATTTTCCCATTTGACATTCTTTACATACCAGATTATAGGGCTTCACAATCTTAGGTATATCTCTAACTGCCTTAGTTGAAGTGATCTTTACAATGCAATCAAAATTCACACAACATGGTCTTTTTTGCCAGAGCCAACTCTCATCAATTTGTGCAGTCAAACATGTCTTCTCACCAAAATTCAAATGAAATATATTACCTTTAGTCTGTGTACAGGTTGCAATCTCCAAACCAGATCTATTAATGATTTTGCATTTTCCATCCTTGAACTGTAATTAAAATCCCTTATCCACCAATTATCCTACACTCAAAAGATTATGCGTTAAACTTTTAAAATAATAAATATTGTCAGTATTGTGCTTACCATCCAATAATATAGTTCCTTTTCCCTTGATCATACATGCTTTGTCATCTCCAAATCTAACCAGACCGCCATAAAATTCTTGCAAAGATAGAAACTTCCCTTTATCTCCAGTCATATGATGTGAACATCCACTGTCAATTACCCATTCATCCTTATCTTCAATTTTACTAGCAAGTGCCTTCTCTTCAAGTACATTCTCTTCCAGTGCTGGAACATCTTCCTTGATAGCCAAGAACACCCATTCCTTTCCATTACTAGAACCACTAGCAGACTCTTCTATTGGTTCATCATCAGAGCCAATCACACCTTCCGCATCTGCTATGTAGCATGATTTTTCTCTATTTTTCCTGTACTTATACTTGTTCTGATATCTAGGGTTAGGCTTAGAAGATCTTCTAGCTCTCTATTTAAATCTTGAATTCCTTTTAGGACATCTAGATGCAAAATGACCAATCTTATTACATGCAAAACATTTAAAAGGTGCTTTTCCTTCATACTTACTTCCTACTAGTCCTTTAGGTACTCTTATTGTAAATAGGACTTCAACTTGCTCAAATTCTTCATCTTCTCTCTTCATATCATCCAATTCCATTGCATATAAGACTTTCCAATCTTGCTTGGTGGTTGATGATACAGATACATGAAAAGCAGGTTCAAACTTCACAGCTCCAGAAGATCCAAATTCTTCAAGCTCAAAAGTAGATAATTTTGCAATCAAGGTATCTCTATTGATAGAAGTATTAGCCATTGTTCTCAATTAATTAATAATAGTAGCCTTCATCTTGTAAGTTGGTGGTAAAACTCTCAGAACTTTACAAATGATTTCATCTTCACTCAGAGTTCCACCACAACATTGAATTCCCATAACAATCTCATTTACCCTTTCCATGAATTCAATAATCCTTTCATCTTCTTCCATCTTCAGGGTTTTCATATCTAACTCGGTAGCCATCAAGTTTAGCAATCTTCACAATAGGGTCACCTTTATTAAGAGTCTCCTGCTTGTCCCATATAGCATTTGCAGATGATTTGTCAGTTAATCCTATTATTTGCTGATCAGAAAGTGCACACAAGAGGGCTTCTCTTGCTCTACAATCATTCTCAAGCTCCTTATCCAATTTTACTAGAGGAGGATTGCCAGATGCCAGAATATAAGGTGTAACACCATTCTGTGTGACCTCCCAAATCTCCTTGCCAAGACATCTTAGATGAGTCTCCATCTAAATCTTCCATACTATGTAATTTGTTCCATCAAGCCTAGGAATATCTCTCTGAAAGATAGCGCCAGATGAACTAGATGAACTTGAACTGTTAGTCGCCATAGGATCTTCCTCAAGTGGTTAATATTTCTTTAGAGAGGATCAGAGCTCTAATACCAATTGTTAGACAATTCAAACAACCGGAAGACAACTGAGAGGGGGGGTGAGTTAGTTGTCACCAAATTATTGGAACATTAAGCAATTTAAACTTTAATACTAGAACCCAAAAGATCAATACCGAAATGCTTAAAACAAATAATGAAATAGCAGATAAACCAATTAAGCATAAACAATTATCAGAGAATAAATATAATCCACATGACACCAAGATTTATACATGGAAAAAACAGTAAAGGGAAAAATCACGGTGGGAAGCCTACCCACAGTCAGATAATACTTTTGCAGTAAGTATGTGAATTACAATCGAGGGGCCTGCACTCGGAGATAGGCCAACAACCTAGATCACACTGCTCCTCACAAAAGGAGTCTCACTGACTACATAGAAATCTAGACTACAATCTTGAAGAATGAATGAACTGTAAATGATAGCATCTCCTATGCTTGAATATAGTTCTAGTTAAGCTCAATACCAGAGGACTAAATCCTCTTACATAAACCCAATTTGATCACCAAGGATTGACCAAATCCTCTACATGAATAATTATTACATTACTCACTCCTTACATATCCATATCTCATTCCTTGATATGATCTACAATGAGATCTTACATCATATATATACAAACCCTCTATCATAAACAATACAGTCGGCCACCAAAAAATAAAACAATTACATAATTACAAAACATGTTGGCCAAAGACGAAATAAATAATATACAACCCCTAAGACATCCTAGAAACACATCAAGTGGTCCAATCCACACGTTACATTACGTCGGTCCATAACCTAGATACAACAGGACCCGATATAGGTCCATACACGCCAAAGCAATAATCCCAATCAACTAAGTCTCAAACATGACAACCAACAACATCCTGAATCTTCACCAGAAGCCGCACCAACACTACTTATGCAATTCATCAAAGATCTTCATCAAAGCTTTGTTGGTGAAACCCTCACCGGAACAACAAACCAAGCTTCCTAGCAAACATAATAGCATCCGATCACCAGAACAAAACCAACTGATTGAACATGAACATGAGTAGCATGAATAAGACAATTCCATAACCCAAACATACTAGAGCATACTAGATCATGTCAGATCCAATCCAACCAGAAACCAAACATCCTACCAAGACCAAAAGGGTGCTGGTAAAGCATCCAAAACAGCTAGTGTTGACATCAATGACAAAACATCAATGCAACACATAATCAATTCCTCCAAATGGCCAACAATCTCCCCCTTTGGCATTGATGGAAACACTAGATGTGAAAAATATCAAAGTGCCAAGAAATGCCAAACAAGTCTCCCCCAATGGAAGACAACCAACAATCTCCCATACCAAGATACAGCAATGAAGTTTTGAAACAAAGACCAAACTCTCCCTGTGAATGATATCTCTATAAAGCTCTATTTTTCACATATATCTCTCCCCCTTTGACATCAATGTCAGAAATTTGACAAAAATATCAAAGAAAAAATAAAAGCCACTGAAACACAAAGCTAACTACTCCCCTTGAGCAATAGCATCCCTACATCAATGTCAGAATAAATTATATCTCTGATAATGCATACCAGATTGATGCCAAATAACATCAATCAGTTCTCTGTCGGAGGGGCAGAAACCTCTAATCTATCTCTCAGGTACTCAAATAATTCTTTAGGAAAAGGTTTAGTGAAAATATCTGCAATCTATTCTTTAGTGTTCACATAAACTAGTGTAACTTCATTTTCTTACACCTTCTCCTTCAAAAAGTTATACTTGATAGATATGTGCTTTGTCTTAGAGTGAAATACCAGATTCTTTGATATGTCAATAGCAGCAGAGTTATCACAGTGAATAACTATCGGTCCAGTGCAATGCACTTTAATATCATTCAACATTTGCTTCATCCATAGAACCTATGTATAGTTAGTAGCAACAACAACATACTAAGATTTAGCAGTATATAAAGAAGTACATGATTGTTTCTTGTTGATCCATGAAACCAACTTCTTTCCAAGAAAGAAAGCTCCACCAGAAGTACTTTTTCAGTCATCAACATCACCAGCCCAATCTAAATCTGTATATGCACATAAATTAAATTCATCATCCTTAGGGTACCACAAACCATATTCAGATATACCTTGCAAGAATCTAAAAATTATTTTAACCGCACTCTGATGATTTTCTCTAGGATCACTCTGAAATCTAGATGCAATACAAACAACATTCATTATGTCAGGCCTAGTCTAATTCAAATATAGCAAACCTCCAATCATGGATTTGTATCTTGTAGGATTTACCGGTGCAGAAACATCTTTCCTTGTCAATTTATCACTTCTAACCATAGGAGTACTTACTGGTTTAGAATCTACCATACCAGATTTCTTCAACAATTCCCTAGCATACTTAGTTTGACAGATGAAAATACCTTTATCAGTCTGAGTAATCTACAAAACTAAGAAAAATTTCATTTCTCCAATCATAGACATTTCAAATTCTTTCTCCATATTCTTAGAAAATTCCATGAATGACTTATCTTCACCTCCAAAAATGATGTCATCAACAAATACTTCAATAATCAATAAATCATCATCAGTGACCTTATAATACAAATTATTGTCAGCATTACCATTAGTGAAACCAAGCTTCAAAAGATATTTATCTAGCCTTGCATACCAAGCTCTAGGTGCCTATTTCAGTCCATATAAAGCTTTCCTTAACCTGCAAACCATGTTTGTATCATCTGAAAGTAAAAAACCATCAGGTTTCTCAATATAAACTTCCTCATTAAGATCCCCATTCAAAAATGCACACTTGACATCCATCTGATAAACCTTGTAGTTTTTATGTGCAACATAGGCAAGAAATAATCTTACAACTTCAATCCTAGCTACAGGTGCAAAAGTTTCACCATAATCAATTCTTTCCTTCTGAGAATATCCTTTACAAACTAGTCTAGCTTTATTCCTTACAACTTCTCCATCTTCATTCAATTTATTCCTAAAAACCCATTGAGTTCCAATAACATTCTTATTTTTAGGTCGGGGAACTAAAGTCCATGTGTTATTTTTCTCAATCTGATCTAGTTCTTCTACCATAGCTTTCATCCAACATTCATCTTTACATGCTTCAATTACTGATGCCGGTTCAACATCAGAAATTAAACATACTTCATTAGATATCAGTATCCTTCTTGTCATTACTCCATTGTTCTTATCCCCAATGATCTAATCTTCTGAATGATTCAATCTCACATACCTAGGAGTCTTTTGACTCTCTATTCCTCTTCCCAGTTCTTCAGTTTTTGTTGAATTTTTTGATACTACCGGAGTAATTGGTTCAACATTTTGTTCCATTAAAGGTGCTACCGATTCAAATATAATCATTTCCATTGTCGTTTCTTGCTCATAAACTCTGATTTGACTTCTATTCAGCTCATCCACCTTAACATTAGCACTCCACAATTCTTTGGAATATCTTGTTATAACATCTATATGCTTTTTTTTCATTAGAATAACCAAAAAATTCCTTCATCACATCTGGGATCAAATTTTCCAATGATATCATCTCTCCTGATATAACATTTACTACCAAAGATTTTGATATACTTAATTGTATGTGTATTGCCAAACTATAATTCATAAGGTGTCTTACCGGTTTCTCCTTTTATATGTACTTTGTTGAATGTATAAACTGATGTTCTCAGTGCTTCTCTCTAGTAGATATGAGGTAGACTAGCGTCCATCATCATTTTTCTAGCATCATCCAAGATAGTTAAGTTCTTCCTTTGCACAACTCCATTCCGATGAGGTGTCCGGTGAGCAAAAATTTGTCTTCTTATACCATGCTTCTCACAAAAGTTAGTAAACTCACCATATGTGAATTCTCCACCATGATCTGACCTCAAACATTTAATCTTCAATATTGTCTTTGTCTCAACTTTATCTTTAAAGCTTTTAAACTTTTCAAAATCCTCCGATTTCTCCCTTAGAAAAGTAACCCACATCATTCTAGAATAACCATCAATGATTAGCATAAAATATCTATCACCTTGAAAACTTTTAACTCTAGCAGGGCCACACAAATTAGTATGAATAAGATCAAGAACATCATTAGATTTATCTTGTATCTTCTTAAAAGAGGTTCTGACCTATTTTCCCATTTGACATTCTTTACATACTGGATTATAGGGCTTCACAATCTTAGGTATATCTCTAAATGCCTTAGTTGAAGTGATCTTTACAGTGCAATCAAAATTTGCATGACATGGCCTTTTCTGCCATAGCCAACTCTCATCAATTTGTGCAATCAAACATGTCTTCTCACCAGAATTCAAATGAAATATATTTACTTTTGTCTGTGTACAGGTTACAATCTCCAAACCAGATCTATTAATGATTTTGCATTTTCCATCCTTGAACTGTAATTAAAATCCCTTATCCACCAATTGTCCTACACTTAAAATATTATGCCTTAAACCGTCAAAATAATAAACATTATCAGTATTGTGCTTACCATCTAATGATATAGTTTCTTTTCCCTTGATCATACATGCTTTGTCATCTCCAAATCTAACCAAACCGCCATCAAATTCTTGCAAAGATAGAAACTTCCCTTTATCTCCAGTCATATGATATGAACATCCACTGTCAATTACCCATTCCTTTCCATTACCAGAACCACTAGAAGAGTCTTATGTTGGTTCATCATCAAAATTAGTCACACCTTCTGCATCTGCTATGTAGCATGACCTGTCTCTATTTTTCTTGTACTTATACTTGTTTTGATATCCAAGGTTAGGCTTAAAAGATCTTCTAGCATATCGGTGCTTATACTTGCAAAACATTTAAAAGGTGCTTTTCCTTCATACTTACTTCCTACGAGTCCTTTAGGTACTCTTCTAGCAAATAGGGCTTCAACTTGCTCAAATTCTTCATCTTCTCTCTTTATATCATCCAATTCCTTTGCATATAAGGCTTTCCAATCTTGCTTGTTGGTTGATGAAGCAAATGCATGAAAAGTAAGTTCAGACTTCACAACTCCAGAAGGTCCAAATTCTTCAAGCTCAAAAGTAGATAATTTCTCAACCAAGGTATTTGTATTGATAGAAGTATTAGCCATTGTTCTAAATTCATTAATAATACTAGCCTTCATCTTGTAAGCCGTTGGTAAAGCTCTCAAAACTTTAGAAATGATTTCATCTTCACTTAGAGTTCCACCACAACATTGAATTCCCATAACAATCTCATTCACCCTTTTCATGAATGCAGTAATTCTTTCATCTTCTTCCATCTTTAGGGTTTTCATATCTCACCCAGTAACCATCAATTTTAGCAATCTTCACAATAGGGTCACCTTCATTAAGAGTCTCTAGCTTGTCCCATATAGCATTTGCAGATGATTTGTCAGTTAATCCCATTACTTTTTTATTAGAAAGTACACACAAGAGGGCTTCTTTTTCTCTACAATCATTCTCAAGAGCCTTATCCAAGTTTTCTAGAGGAGGATTTCCAGATGCCAGATTATAAAGTGTAACACCATTTTGTGTGACCTCCTAAATCTCCTTGCCAAGACCTCTTAGATGAGTCTCCATCTGAATCTTCCATACTGTGTAATTTGTTCCATCAAGCCTAGGAATATCTCTCTGAATGATAGCTCTAGATGAACTAGATGAACTTGAACTATTAGTCACCATAGGATCTTGCTCAAGTGGTTAAGCTTTCTAAAGATAGGACCAAAGCTCTGATACCAATTGTTATACAATTCAAATAACCAGAGGACAACTGAGAGAGGGGGTGAATCAGTTGTCACCAAATTCCTGAAACCTTATGCAATTTAAACTTTAATATCGGAACCCAAAAGATCAATGCCGAAATGCTTAAACCAAATAACGAAATAGTAGGTAAACCAATTAAGCATAAACAATTATTAGAGAATAAATACCATACACATGATGCCAAGATTTATATGTGGAAAACCCGGTAAAGGGAAAAACCAGGGTGGGAAGCCTACCCACAGTTAGATAATACTTCTGCAGTAAGTTTGTGAATTACAATCGAGAGGCCTACACTTGTAGGAAGGCCAATAGCCTAGATCACACTGCTCATCACAAAAGGAGTCTCACTGACTACAAAGAAATCTAGACTACAATCTGGAAGAATGAATGAACTACAAAGATAACATCTCCTATGCTTGAATACAGTTCTTGTTAAGCTCAATACCAGAGGACTAAATCCTCTTACATAAACCCAATTCGATCACCAATGATCGACCAAATGCTCTGCCTGAATGATTATTACATTATTCACTCCTTACATATCCATATCTCATTCCTTGATATGATCTATAATGAGATCTGACATCATATATATACAAACCCTTGATGATAAACAATAAGGTTGGCCACCAGACAATAAAACAATTACATAATTACAAAACATGTCGGCCAGAGATGAAACAAATAATATCCAACCCATAAGACATCTTGGAAACATATCAGGAGGTCCAATCCACACATTACATTAAGTTAGTCCATAACTTGGATATATCGGAACCCAATATAGGTCCATACAGTCCATAGAAATAATCCCAATCAACTAAGTCTTGAACATGATCACCAACAACATCCTGAATCATCTCCAAAAGCTGCACCAACACTACTTATGCAATTCATCAAAGATCTTCATCAAAGCTTTGCTGGTAAAACCCTTGTCAGAACAACAAACCAAGCTTTCTAGTAAACATGATAGCAACCGATCACCAGAAGAAAACCAACTGACTGAACATGAACATGAGTGGCATGAAGAAGCCAATTCCATAACCCAAACATACCAGAGCATATCGAATCATGTCGGATCCAATCTAACCAGAAAGTAGACATTCTACCAGGACCATAAGGGTGCCGGTAAAGAAACCAAAATAGCTAGTGTTGACATCAATGACAAAATATCAATGGAAAAACATCAATGCAACACATAATCAATTCCTCCAAATGGCCAACACTTTGTCCCTTCCATTTGTAGGCAATTATTACTTATCCTTCTTGAGCTCATCATGAACAGGTGGTTTTTCCATGATCTTTATGTCCTTTAGTCATAAATTTCATATTTTGAAGTCTTAGTCATTCTAATTCACTCATGCCGACCTCCTTCATTGATCCTAGCCATTAATTTGATCGATGTTTGTAACTGTTTGTACCGCTTGATCTAACACATGACATTGTGTTGTCATTCTCCTCAAATCCCTTTTCATGATTTTTTAGTACTCAGGACTCACTGAAGTGGAAGAGATACTTCCACTGAGTCTCGAGTGGTCCCACAACATTACTTAAACAACTATCTTTCTTGGCACTTGCCCAACCGAATTTTTTTTTTATCAAGGCCAGAGCATCCGGTCCTACGTGGCACAACTCAAGACTTGACCAAACTAAAGAAGAGCCCCCACTGAGTGCCAAGTTATTTTCTTAAAATATTTCTAAGTTTTGGGACCCACCTTTAATTAAAACACAAACTTCAAAGTAAAACCTTAGAAACATGACACAGATCGATCAAGGACTTATTCATTTTTATTTTTGCAAATTACCAGCTGAACAGTGTAAACAAGGAGACTGAGACCGACTTTCAAATGATGCTAGTCCCATCAGGTAATAACTTAACTTGCCGATGACCAAATAAAAAGGTCACTGATCAAAAATAAAAAACCCATCAATCCTCATTTAAAATTTTACGGGCCATTTTTTCTCAATTGAGCTCCTCATTTTGGGTGCTAACAAAGGGTAAAGAGAAAAACGATATTCACAAAGAAAAAACCCGCCAATCCTCATTTAAAATTTTACTTGGGATCTATATTTTATCAATAGAGCTCCTCATTTTGGGTGCTTACAAAGGGTAAAGAGAAAACTAATGTTTCTATTAAATAAAAGAAGAAAACTCCTAAGGTTAAAGGCCTTGTTGCAAAAGAAACAAAGGATACTTCACCTATGAAAGGAAAGGGTGTTGATGAGAGATCCAAGTCTCTGAAAGGAAAGAAAGTAAGGGTGAGTGAAATCCCTGAACCTGATAGAGAAAAGAAAGAAGAAACCCCTGTTATTTAAAAGAAAACGAAGCCTAAGACTATTCCTCCCAATGTGCAACCCAAGAAATTTTGATCCTCTGCTACATCCTCTAAGCTAGCTAGTCACACTACTACTATTTTAGAAGAATCCCCTATTTCACCTCATACAACTAGGAAAATATTGGAGATAGCTAGAAAATCCAATAATAAGAAGGGTATGTTGGTATAATATTAAAACATGTGTTTGGATTGATTGAGTGATGTGTTGTCAAATTGATTTCAACATATTCCTCTGTGTTCTAGTGTTGCAGTCAGATTAAGTGAGTTAGTTTGGCTAGTGTGTTGTAGATGAGTTATTACAGATTTAAGGGTTTTGAGATAAGAATCTCTAGTTGATTCAGCTCAAATTTTAGTGGTTCACATGGAGAATTGATCTAGTTATGAGATCCGATATTGCGGTTGGTTTTTCAGTTGTTCGGTGTTGACCAATATTCTAGATTTTGATCTGCATTGCAAATATCTTGGTTTGCAGATTCAGAAAAGTGTTTGGGACATTATAGTGTGTCCTTGATTCAGATGGTTCATGATTTGGAGGTCCACAAGTGAATCTTTTAGTTTTATAGTCATTGCAGTTAGTGTTCTTGAAGTTCGGTATGATGATGATGAAGATTCTAGCAAGTGGTGTTGGTGTGGTTGTTTTTGTAGTAATTCATGATGCTTGTGGATGTTTCTAGATTGTGTCATATTTGTGTTGATGGTCTGCATTGAACATTGTTCTTGTTGTTGATTATTTCCCTGATATTTTTGTGTTATGTGACATTCTTGGCCGACCAGATGATTGTAGCATGTTGTAGATGTTCAAGGCATAATTCTTGGAGGTGTTTCATGTTCGAAGTCTTGATTTAGGTCCATACTATATCTTAACCAATATTGTTTTGGTTTGCATATAATATTGTAGTGTGTATGGTTATATCTTTGTAATTTGTGATGTGTGTTGAGCCGACCTTGAAAGATAGGTTGATGATATGTATAAATAAATTTAATACTCATGTGAGAGAGGTATCTATGTGTACAAATAATGCTTTGATATTTTAGAAGTAGTGAAGTAGTGCAAAGAAGCGTGAAGAAGTGTGAAAGAGAAGAATATGTGCCTAATCAGAATTATAACCAGGCATTAGGATATTCTTTCTCAGTTCATGATCTTCTGAACATAATCCAAATATGTTTGTAAGACAGTGAGTCTTCACTGGGCTGTATCCCTTTGTTGTTTTTAAGCAGTGAGCTCTAGGCAGTGTACCTGAATGCATGTGCATTCACCATTGTAATATTTCATATACTTCTTACATGGTATCATCATATTATGGGTAGGTTCCCACTGTGGTTTTTCCCTTAACTGAGTTTTCCATGTCAAAAATATTGGTGTTATGTGTGTTATTGATGTGGTGTTGATTTATTCTTTCACTGTTAATTATAAGATCTGAAATTGTGTTTGAGTTAAGAAAAGATTTTGAGAAAATTGATTCATCCCCCTCTCAATTTTTTTCCTTATTTCCAACAAGGTAAGGCCTCTAAAGGAGAAGGTAAACAAAGGTAGTCTCATAGATTGAAGAAGAAATCAAGCACTGTTAGAGGAGAAGAAAAAATGAGTATAATTCTGAATCTAGATTCTAAAACTAGTGGTGAAAAGGAAAGACAAACCCAAATTGAGGAAAAAGAAATCTCCTTTGAACAACATCTAGAATCATGAAGAAGTCCTTAGATGAAATTTTCTTAGGGAAGAAGAAAATCCAATACCAATAAAGATGCCACAACCCTTAAAAGGGAATGTTGTTGAGGAAATAGAAGAATAGGGTGGAGGAAATCAGGTGGAAATTGAGAAGGAAGAAGTTGAAACACCTTCTAAAAATGTATGAAAACATTCATATTGAGATGCATGAACCTACATTTGAGGATAATGTTAACTTAGACAAATTAGCAAAAATGGCTACTAGGGAGATTGAGGATATTATAGAAGTTGTATTGCAACAAGAAACCATCTTATCAACAAAACCATTGATGAAAATAATGGTATCGCCTCATGCCTCACATGCATCATCATCAATTTAATGGCCCTCCTTGGCACTCAGTTTATGGAAAAAGGTTAAGTAGTTAAAAGGAGTGGATAAAAGAGAAGGGTCAAATACAAGAAAAGTTGTAGGTTTTCAAGGAGATAGTTATGAAATTAAAAAGTAAGAGAGATACAATGGCCTCCATGGTTCCATAGATAGTTAAATGTCGGCCTCCAACTAGAATTTATACATTATTATTAAGGGAGTAGTTACTTAACTTTCAATTCATGTAACTTTATTTGGATTTTCCCAATTCAATTGTCACTCCTAGAGAATTCTTCTATACTTTTCAGACCTCCACTCTGGAGATACAAAATTTGTTGTGTGAGTTTTATATGCATAAGATTGTTTTTCCTAATGAAACTAGGTGAAATCGCCTCCTGTATGTTACATATATGCAAATAAGAGCCTTTTTTTATTAATTAAGAAATGAGGAAAGAAAGGGTACACAAATAGTTACATATAGAGAGATAGAACAAACAACCTGTTTCCTCCTTAGAGCTAAATTAGATAGTCCAAATGCTATACTAAATGAATGGGTTTCTCTGATTGGTGAAGTCATTGTGAGACAAAATATACTAATATGTATGAAAGAATTATACTCATCTTATGAGAATATACTTCATAATCAAGGCAGAGTTATGTTGAGATATGTTGTTAATAGATGGTAGGAACTCACATATGAGCTATAAGAGAGAGAACCCCATTCCCTTTATAACTTTCATGTAGGAATACACATTGCCAAATGATATGTAGACCTAGCTAACGAACAAGGTATAAAGTGGTTGCCTCTTCAATTCTAGCCTTCACTCTTGTTATGAATGAATCTAGACTACAAAGGGGTAGAATAATATGATGAAGATGCCAAAGATCCCAGGTGGAAAGAGAGTAGAATCCAATGACTTGCATATGAGCTATAAGAGAGAGAACCTCATTCCCTTTATAACTTTCATGTAAGAATTGTTAGAATCTTTGATATCGGAGGAAAACTGAGAGGGGGGAATTAGTTTTCCACAAATTAACAATTAATGTAGATTATAAACCATTTACCAGAGCACAATATAAATAGCACAGTGAAAGATAAAGCATGAAAGTACACATTGCACAACACCAATATTTTGATGTGGAAAACCTAGTAAAGGGAAAAAACACGGTGGGAAACCCTACCCACAGTCCAATAATACTTTTGCAGCGGTATGTGAAATAGTTACAATGGGGATTACACTTGCAATCAGGTCAACTACCTAGAGCTCACTTCTCATCACAAAAGGGAAGTCTCATTGACTTAGATAAACATCAGACTACAATCTAGAGAAAATAAACTGTGAGAATAGCATCTCCTAATGATTGATACAGTTCCAATCAAGAACAAATGTCTGTTTTGCAACTCTAAAACCTTCACAACCCTTTGTTGAATGATATATCTCGGTTCACACAATTACCTCTCTCTGATAATTCAGACTTAACCATACCATACCATCCTTTCAAATTACATGAATAAGTCACCTATTAATATAGATCATCAACCTTTATAAAGGTCAGCTAAACCCTAAACCCATAAACCATAATTATAAAAAAATCATCACACGATACCACCGCAACAATATTATGATTTACATTACATAGCATGGACCTAATTCAAATTCCCAAACAATTATATCTACGGGAAATTCCGCTAAGACCTATATCAACATGTTTCACCAACCGGCAGAAACCCTCATGCAAATAACATAGAATAACCAACCAGATCCAAATAGGACCACCATATCATCACGCCAGCTAATTCAAAGCCACTAAACAATTGAGGACATGATAAAGAACACCTTCAACATGTTAGGAACCATTCCTATAAGCCGGACCAAAATCACTTAACCAAATTATCGAATATCACCAACCGGTACCAGGAAATATCAACTGGTAGTCCAGAACATAAGCGATACCTTTCAGAGCACAAAATCATAAACCAAATGAATATGGAAAGCATATAACCATCCCAAATAAACATCAAAAACTAAAACCATTGATTTGATCATAGTGGATCAAAAACAAGCCAAAACCAAGTCTAACTAGAACATGAACCAACTGGGATAGGAGCAACCAACCGGTAAATAACCATATCCAACTGGAGCATAGTGTTTATATCAATGACAACACATAAACAATTTCAGCATATTTCCAACAATCTCCCCCTCTGGCATTGATGGCAACATTGAATATGAAAAACATCGAAGTGCCAAGGAATGCCAACAATCTCCCCAAACAATCAAGAACCAAAAAAATATCTCTCCCCCTAAGATTTTTTATTTTTCACATGAACACCATCTCCCCCTTTGACATCAATGACAAAGGTTTGATGCCAAACCAAACAGATGACTACTTCCCCTTAGCAGCAACATCATCCCATCAACCCAGATCAGAAGATGTTTCTGATAAGCTCACTAGATTGATGCATCCCTGCATCTCTAAGTCTCTGCTAGAGGGGTGGTAACCCCTAACTAATCTCTAAGATATTCAAAAATATCTTTAGGAAATTGTTTTGTTAGAATATCTACAATCTGTTCCTTATTAGGCACATAAACCAATATGACTTCCTTTGCTTCAACCTTTTCCTTCAAGAAATTATACCTTATAGAAATGTGTTTTGATTTGGAATAAAATACCAGATTCTTTGACATATCAATAGTAGTAGTATTACCACAGTGAATAACAATAGGCTCATCATAACTTACCCTTATATCCTTCAACATTTGCTTCATCCATAAGATCTGAGTGCAATTAGTTGCAGTAGCTACATATTCAACTTCAATAGTAGATAATGAAGTGCATGATTGTTTCTTGCTAAGCCATGAAACCAATTTCTTCCCAAGAAAGAATGCACCACTTGTAGTTCTCTTCCTTTCATCAACATCTCTTGCCCAATCTAATTCTATATAGGCACATAATTTGAAATCATCTTCCGTTGGATACCATAACCCATAATCCATTGTTCTACCAAATATCTGAATATCCTTTTAACAACAATATCATGGCTTCCTCTCAAATTAGACTGAAATCTAGAAGCAATGCAAACAACATTCATTATATCTGGTCTGGTCTGAGTTAAGTACAACAATCCACCAATCATTGATTTGTATCTAGATGGGTTCACTCTAAGAGATTCATCTTCCTTAGACAATTTGCAACTGATTATCATAGGAGTACCAATAGGTTTTGAATTTTCAAGATCAAATTTCTTAAGCAATTCCTTAACATACTTAGTTTGACAAATGAGAATACCTTTATCAGTCTGAGTAATCTACAAAACTAAGAAAAATTTCATCTCTCCAATCATAGAAATTTCAAATTCATTCTTCATATCATCAACAAATTTCATGCATAAACTTTCTTCTCCTCCAAAAATGATATCATCCACAAAGACTTCAATAATCAGTATGTCATCATGCTCAATCTATAATATAAGTTACTATCAGCATTACCTTTTCTAAAACTGATATTTGAAAGATATTTATCTAATCTAGCATACCATGCTCTAGGGGCTTGTTTTAGTCCATATAAAGATTCCTTCAATCTGCAAACCATGTCCTTGTCCTTTGATAATAAAAATCCATTAGGGCTGCTCAATGTAGACTTCTTCTTCAAGATCTCCATTCAAAAATGCATATTTAACATCCATCTGATATACCTTGTAGTTCTTGTGTGCAACATAGGTAAGAAATAGTCTTAATGCTTCAATCCTAGCAACCAAAGCATAAGTTTCATCATAATCAACTCCTTCTTCTAGTGAATATCCTTTGTAAACTAATCTAGCCATGTTTCTTACAACCCAACCTTCCTCATTTAATTTATTCCTAAAAACCCATTTGGTTCCAATAACATTTTTATTTTTAGGCCTAGGAACCAATTCCCATGTTTTATTCTTTTCTATTTGATTCAATTCTTCTTCCATAGCTCTCATCCAATTCTCATCTTTACTTGCTTCAATTAAAGATTCTGGTTCCATTTGAGATATTAAACACACCTCTTCAACAACTAACCTTCTTCTTGTCATCACACCTTTCCTCTTATCTCCAATGATCTGATCTTCAGAATGATTCAACTTTACATACCTGGGAGTCTTTGGATTATCTTTACTTTCTGATTCTTTCTTCTCATCAACAGTCACTATGGAATTTTATGATGTTATCGGAGCAACTAGATCAATGTTCTGAACTGATTCTTGTACTACCGGTTCTAATCTAACAATTTCATCTTCTGATCCATAGTCATATGATCTGATCTGATTATTACCTTTCTCATCCACTTTGACATTTATGCTTTCCATTATCCTATTCATTCTTTTGTTATAATATCTATATACTTTACTCTTAGTAGAATAACCCAAAAATATTCCTTCATCACATTTAGTATCAAATTTCCCTAGTGCATCATCTCTTCTAATATAGCAGGGTAAATGCACAAAGTTGGGTCCCAATCCTGCGGAAGTCCGCGGGTTGGGAAAAGAGCCTGCTAGAAATGGGAACCTGCTTAGCTTTGGGTGCCTGAGCCATTAAGAAACGGGTGTCCGAAGCTAAACGGGCGCCCATTTTTGAAATGTATTTATTTATTTATTTTAAACCATTTTCCATCATTTTCGCTATTTGGAAAATGGGTAGACATTTCAGAGGAGCACGGGTACCCATTTTTTTCACCCCAGCTGACCCCCCAGACCATTTTTACCTCCTTCAAGGTATTTAGTTTTATTTTTTATATTCTGTTTTATTTATTTATATTATTTTTCATAAAAAAATGTTAATGTATTGTTTTTATTTTATTTTAATGTTTTAAAGTTTGAAAATCATCTTCTATTTTATTTTATTTCATGTTTAAAATAGTTTTTACTTTTTAAATATTGCAAAAAACATGAATAGTAAAAGCCGTAGGAAAAAAACAAAAAACATGAATAGTATTTAAACCGTAGGAAAAAAAACAAAAAACAAAAATGTAAATGAACAATAAACATTAGACACAAAAAACAGACAATAAACCCTGAACATAAAAACAAACACTAAACCCTAAATAGAAAAAAATGAACAATAAACCATAGAAAATAAACAAACAACAAACCCCAAAAAATTAACAAACAATAAACCCTAGATGAAAATCAACAATAAACCCCCCTTCTCTCTCTCACACACACGTACACGTTACCATCTCTTTCATTACGCTCTCTCCCTCTCTCTCTTAATCTCTCATTATCCCCTCTCTTTCTCACACACACATTACCCTCTCTCTCTCTCTCTCTCTCTCTCTCTCTCTCTCTCTCTCTCTCACACACACACACACACACACACATTACCCCCTTTTCTTTCTTTTACACGTTACGCTCTCTCTATCATTACCTACTCTCTATCTCTCAAATTATCTATTCTCTCTCTAACTCGTTGTATCTCAAATTACCTACTCTCTCTCTCTCTCTCTCTCTATTTTAATCATGCATGAAAGTCTGAATGTTTAAATTTATATTTCTAAATGTTGTATTTAATTATAGGATTATTTTGTAAAAGTTAGATGTTTAATTTATGTTTAAATGGAACTTTAAAATGATAATGAACATGAATATGTTTTTTTGTGTGTGTGAAAAATAGGGTTCTTAAATTTGATAATACTCTAACTATCACTATTAATCCTCACTACTTCCTAACTTAGCCCAATCATGAAAGAGGATATCAATATCCTCAAAATAATATTTAACATATGTAATTCTAAACTCCTCAAACAAGGATAATATATTCAAAAGATATGAATCCCAAGTGGTCATGTTTAGAAGGTGATTAATGCCATGTAGACTAAATCAATTGGGTTTATGGAATTGGTGATAATAATCTAAAATAATAAAAAACATTTAAGATGGATATTAGGTCTTGATAGGATGAGTACTTGAAGAATGAGACAAGCCTCTAAATTATTAAAACATGCAAGACCTATGATATAATAAATTTCCTCTTAAGTATCACCATCGAAGGGTATGTGATCTTCATCTACAAAGGGAATGAAACAATCTACAATAGGATCCTCTAGGAATGGAGAGATATGAGGGTGTCCATGGATCTCCTAAATTCTATTCCAAAGTGTGTGGGTGAAATCAATATCCAATGCAATACACATAGAATCATGATCTTGATACTAGATCAAATCACTCCTACATGGTCAATGATGTTACACCAAGATTATATAGTTTCTAGTGTTTCTAGTTTAGCTATGACTCCATACATAAAAGGAAAATGATTACACCACCTAAAACTTATCATGATACCATTTTACAAAAGAATCATAGTTATCCCTTTCTAATTTTACCACAAAAGGATGAATAGAGAAACCTATGATACCTCCTCAAATAAAAACTTAAAAGATCAATAAAATCAATACATATAAAACATATCAAACAAATTCATCTCATGTAAGACGGTCATTTTCAAGTGCCAAGATGTCCAAGTAAATGACTAGAATGTGAAATCACAAAAAATAAAATATAAAATACGAGGAAATATTCTAGAAAATAATTGTGTGATCTATGAAGATTTATGAACCACCTTTTCAATGCCACATGAAGCATGAAAAAATATGCTCTCTATCAAAAGTTACGAGGCTTTAAATTTACATAGCTTGATTTAAGTTAAGAGGACAATAAATCACACTAGTGGCAGATTTAATAAAAATAAGAATCAAATATAGATCAATATTGGAATCACATTTTGTGGGTTGCGACTTTGAACAAGAAAATACCAATATAAAATTGAACATAAAAAAATACAGTTTTTTTTTTGTTTTAATTCCTCCAAGAGTAGAGAACCTACTATTTATTCAAGCTTCAACTTAGTGTAGTACTACTAGTTGCGATCACTAAATCATCCAATGATTCTAGCAAAGAACACAACAAAGTAGTACATGTATTGACAAGTTCGTAGATATAACTTATGAATTTAATGACTTTAGTTAATTTAACCAAAAGAGAGTAGTTGAATTGAATCCTATCAAATTGAAAATATAAAGTGGTAGCCTAATTGACAATAATGGTTAAATATTGCAAGGGTACTAAATTGTAATTCCATGGAAGTTACCTTTATTATCTAAATCAATGGAGTCATTTATTCATTATCTATTCTCTCTCTCTCTCATGATTATTTTTATGATTTTGATGGAGCTTATACTAATTCATCTTTAGATGTTAAAAAGTATTGTTTGAGTTGCATGGGCATTATGATGTTTTATTTTGTAGAATATTTCTTATACTTTGATTTAAGTGGATAATATTTCTTAAATGATTCTTATTATTACCCACCTATTAATAATATTATAGATCTATGTGAGTTTCCTTTTTTTATGTTTAAGTTGCTAAATTGTATTTAACTATAAGTTTTTTTGGAAGGTGAAATGTAAATTAAATAGTTTGTAATTGTAAATTTTCATGTTTGTAATTTTAATTGTAAATTTTCATGTTTGTAATTGTAATTGTAAATTTTCATGTTTGTAATTGTAATTGTAAATTTTCATGTTTGTATATATATGCAGATTATTTTCACATAATGGATGAGTTTGAGATAGATGAGCTATTAGGTCTAGCACCACCTCCACCTCCACCCCCTCCACCTCCACTTCCACCTCCACCTCCACCTCCACCTGATCAATTAAGATAGACAATTAGGATGAATATTGATTCTTTGATTAGAGATATTCATGCTATTAGGAATGAGCCTCATCCACCTCCGTAGTTGTTACACCTTGCAGATAGTATGCAAGGCATTGTACAGTTTGTGCAGGCTTTAGATAGCAAGCTAGATAGCTATCATAGTTGGCGTGAGGGATTGCATGCATTTTATGCTAATGGCCTCACATACAAACAAGTTAATGAATTAAAAATAACAAAAATGGATTTGAAACAATATTTTGTGAACCCTAAGACGGGTGAAGAGATAGATCTGAAGAAGCCACAGATCTCTATTCGATGGTGTAGGCACCTGGGCATTGCTAAACACTTTTGGGAGCGTTGGTGGATAGTCTTTGACCATCCACCACACTCCAATCATGAGGTCTCGATGTATTTTTTGAATAAATTATGGGCCGAATTTGAATTGGGAAAAAAACCCAATTACTTTGATATTAGATCATTTTAGGGGGTTGGTAGAGGCATGCCCCAGGATAGGCTACGAGAAAAATTGAGTGACAGGGTTAGAAACCATGTGCGTGATGATCCATTGGTTCCCCTTTCATCACCAGTTGTTCCAGCACCTGCCCATCATTGAGCAATGGATTCTGCTCTAGGTTCATTCAGTGCCCTGTCGGGCAATTTGGTACATCAGTTGCATGAGGTGAGGGTTGCCCCCAACTTAGCACATGTTTGCACGAGCTATGGGGATGTATGTATGGGTCCATGGAGTGAGGGTACCCCTGGAGGAGATGGCAATTTTGATGATGCTGATGCTACCCATGGTGGTTATGATGATGCCAGGGAGGCTGCACATGCTAATGTCATCTCTTCATATGTTGATCTCCTGTGGGCAGATGATGATCAGCCTACAAAGGTACAAATTTATTTATACAATTTACAGTGCAATATTAAATTCCTTATATATACACATATGAACCATAACATGAGTCAATTTTTTCTGAATAGAGGATGGATCAAACCACGTCATTGAGGAATCGACATCATGTTACCTCAATATCTAGATACATTGTATTGATATGTACATTTAAAATAAACAATAAATTTTTTAATGTAATAATGTGTATGATATGTTTTTTTCAATTTTGTAGGGTGCTTTGTGTAGCACTGAGGTGGGTAGTTCTTCACGTGACCCATGGACCACTGAGGCTCAGTCTCATATACCACTAGTATGTTTTTCATCCATTAATTTGAAGTGTTTATATGCTTACTAATTTATGTACAACTTTAATTCATGTTCATTATTTTTTGCAATTATAGGCTTCTGGATTGTTTGATGGTGCATCACATGTACACCTTTGACCATCTGTTACTTTGCCTGCATCACATGTATGCTTTTCTGTGATAATCTTGTAGTCTATATATATACTTTATAATTTATGTATATATACAAGTTTGATTCATGCTTTATATATGTTGCTCAGATCGATACCACTACTAGTATTGGTATGGCTATGGGATTGAGGTAGATGCAACCATCGACATTGTCATTTGAGGTGATGATTAGAAAAATAATTTCTAATTTGTTTATACTGTGTACTTGGCTTTTATAGGGATTATCAAAATTGTTGTACAATGTTTTTTTTTCCAGGACTTGACTACGACCACTTTTCTTGTTCATGATAGTGGACCTCCATGTACCAGTGAGGGCATTGTAGAGCACGGTCGTATGGTAATTTATTTTAAATTTTTATTATTTAATTACTTTATAAGTGAATTATGCAATTAACTTCTTCTCATGTTAAATCTTCTTCTCATGTAAAATCTTTTAATAATGTACAGGAGGGTGCAGACACTGATACTGCACATGAGAGTGGAGTCACTGATACTACATAGGAGGGTGGAGACACTGATACTACACAGACATAGGATGGTGCATCTTAGGACCATGTGTAGCAGGATGGTTCATCTCAGCCACCTTCACATGGAGTGAAGAGGACTGCAGATGAGATGCACATGAGTTCTTAAATTATATATTTTAGATCATGTCATGTTATTGTATTATGGACTTTTTATGATGACACTTGTTATGTTATCCTGGGACTTGTTATTATGTGATTATATATAGGACTTGTTGTTATGTGATTATATATAGGACTTTTTATTATGTCATTTCCTTGCTATTATGATATCAGGTCATGTTATGTGATTTGGCGCACTCTAGTGATTATATATGTGATTTTGTTTTGTTATTATGTTATTTGGACTTGTTTTAATGTCATTTCCTTATTATTATTTTTTCAAGACTTGTTATTATGTCATCAGGAATTGTTATGTGATTGTATATAGGACTTTTTATTTATGACTTGTTATGTGATCTATTTATGACTTTATATTTTAACATTGTGATTGATCATCTTATAGTGCAACAGTTTATAATTCAATAAAATAATTATCCCAATTTACAATAACATCCTATTCTTAAAATAATAATAAAATCAAGAACTTACAATTAATCTATGAAGAGATTACGATAGAATAAATATATCATAAAAAAATAGAAGTCAATTGTAACATAATTACAATGTGCACAAAATAACATTAAGAAGAAGATAACTAATACAATGTTGTTTATGAAACCAAAATTGTATCAAATGTAGACAAATACAATGTTAAAGGAACAAAGAAAAACAATTATTATGATTAAATATAAAAGAGTTCACACACAAGTAACACAAACTTACATGCATATAAATTTGATATAAAAATTATAAAAGGATTATTAATTAATTCCTCATAGAGGAATCCAATAGATTGATGGAACTAAGGCTAACCAAATTATTAGGAAGGTTTGAAGAACATTATTCAATGATTTGAAAGGAAGTAGACATATATTCTTTCTTGTCAATTTATTTTTGATATGCATAATTCTTTTGACATTTTGTAGGGTTGGAATAAGTAAAGGAAGCCCTGCTATATGGAATAATTACATTGAAAGATGGTAGGTGAACATTGTGACCTCCTTTTCCATAATATAATTCATTTATATAGCTATAACAAATCCATTGGGCAAGGAGTGTGTAACAACCTCGAATGCAAAATGTGTAATAGAGTAAGAGCTACAAACATAGTATCGACTTTCCTCTTAAGTTGACCACACTACTTTACTAGTGTATTGAAGGTTTATAAGTGCAGATAGTAGTGGTATGAAAAGCATGGATAGAATGGTAGTAAAATAAAAAATCACACTATAAATATAGATTTGTCATACAATGATAAATATAGAGTTTTCATATTTAAGACATAATTCTATCTTTGAACTTACAATTAATCTATGAAGAGATTACGATAAAATAAATATATCATAAAAAATTAGAATTCAATTGTAACACAATTACAATGTGCATAAAATAACATTAAGAAGAAGATAACTAATACAATGTTGTTTATGAAACCAAAATTGTATCAAATGTAGACAAATACAATGTTAAAGGGACAAAGAAAAACAATTATCATGATTAAATATAAAAGAGTTCACACAAGTAACACAAACTTACATGCATATAAATTCGACTCAACCTAATGTACCCTCTGCATCCTCTCTCTTCTGCAATGCATCTATGATTTCCTCATGCTCTTTTATTGAAAGTGTCCACAATACCTTATTAGCAGGTCCACCTTTGTATCTTTCTAATTTGATGTTTGTTGCCACCACCAAGTGAGAATAGTGTATAATCTTCTTTTCTGATTGGTAGTCTTCATAAGTTGGTAAGCCATTCCTTCTTGTTAAGTATTTGCATAGCCATGTACCAAATACCACAACAAACCCAACTAGATACTGAAAACCATCATCATCTACTTGATCACATATCAACTTTTTCTTAGGTTCTACACATCTAGCTAGCCAATACTCAACCTTCTCATCATTATCCTTAGGTGCAACAACAACATACACATGTCCTAGAAAACAAATTTAAGTACATGTAGAAATAAAACTTGTTAGAATTTATAATTCAAATATGTAATCATAAATTATATGACAATACATAAAAATATATAATTTAAAGTTATAAACAAGAAATTGAATTAAATTACCAGGTTGTATGAGGTCTGAAACACGATCATAATCTTCTGATGCAAATGCATGATTGGGGTCTTCATTTCTTCTAACATCTTCATATTGTGTCTCAATAGGTGTTAAGTATTTGTGTTGCCATTCTTCGACCCATTCCATATTCGCGCATTCTTCCCATTTACCTGCAACACAAAATTGACAAAAACATGCAAGCTCTCTAGTCCATATAGTCCAAGTGTTAGAATTAGAACTCTTAAATGAATGCCATCTAGCTGACCCATTGATTGTATCACAATCATATATTGGAAGGATATTCTCCTCTTTAACTAGCCAGAAGAAACTTCTAATTGTAGAGTTATGACTTGATCCTGTGGATAAATTTGCACTACACCAATCCACAATTGCACTTGCATTTTTAAATTTATCCTTTTCCTCGAATTTGAGTTGCTCTCTGCAAAGGGCTCTCTTAACACATGCACCAGCACCGTCATGTTCTCCTTTCCCATGTCCAGCCTCAAAAAAACTCCACATGTGTTCGATATTAGTTTTCTTATGAATCCTACTCAACCAATCAAACATTCTAGAATTCTTGAATTGCCCTGTGCAATTATTAGACCATATTAGATGTTGTGTCATTTGAATTTCTCTCTCCCTCAAATTCTGAAAAAAGGTCTTGAAGAAAAACTGGAAAAACTCAGATGAGTGTAATTTATTATACTCATATAGAAATGGTACTCTCTCAAAATTTTGCGATCCTGTTTTGTACTATCTAGTGCATGCCTATAGACAATATGGACAAAAATCGATACTTGCACTGAATTGTAGTATTGTGATTGGACCTCATCTTGTGGTGCAAGCATGTAGTTCTCTACAAAGTCAACAACCGAAAGTATACTACCAATAGGAAATGTATCCTTACATATTCAAAACTGACCATCGAGCCATCTAGCATTTTGAGTGTGTTTAACATATTTAGGTATGATGTTACTCTTGAATTCATTCATAAATGCATGAACACTAACTTTTTCAGTGATTAGATCGCATCATTTTCCAACCTTTCCATCCTTCAGTGGATACTCAATAGTTTTAAATCTTTTAACATCAACTAATTGTTGTCCAAAATCATTTGAAATATTTTCATGCAAACATTCATCCAACAATGCAAGATTTCCACATATATCACATACACCAGAAACATGCATTGAAAATAAAATTTTGTTCATTTAGTGGGTTGCAAAACAAACTTGAAATAAACTCCTTTATAGTTTTAGGTGGTATATATATACCACATTCTTGGAACATTCCATTACTATGCATGGTAACACGTATATATCGAAATACATCATAATGGTAGCGAAATTAAACATGAGTTTTGCAACATGTGACTCTTTCCTTGTTAATTAGAACATACCAAGGTTTACACTTTTCAAAAGACCTTTGACAAATACTAATAGTTAACACCTTATCATCCAAATTTTTTTTATACAATTCAGTTTGAGTCATGTCCAATAGGTGTTTTGGATGTGGATCACGAATTTTTGACCCAACTCTTAATTTAAGAACATCTCTAACATTAGGTGATACTCTCGTATTATCGTGCCAGAATTTTTGTAAGTTTCATATTAGACCTTGGTAATCTACCACTAAAAGTCCACAATTTGTTTGTCGGATCACTTTCAAAATTAACTCTTCTTTTTACAGCTCTTGACAAAGTTTTGCGATGAATATTAAGATATCCACTTATGTTACTCATCATTCTTTTATTAGAAGTTGTTTGGCTTACTAAAGCTATTGTTATTACCCATCGTGCTGCATTTTCATCTTTAGAATGACTTTTCTTTCCAATTGTATCAAAGGCACTAGCAACAGTCGATACAACTTGTTTTAAAGACTCGTCCTTCTTCTTGGGTTTGACATAAAAGCCTAACTTCTTCATCACTTTTCGCATTTTAGTCATTTTAATTAGTTGTACCATTAATTGAAATTGAAACCCAAATTTCTTATTATAAAAAAAATGTCTAAACAATCTATTTGCATGTGTCCTAATCTGTCTCCATGAAACCAAGCCAGGAAGGTTGTCTAGTACATCAATTTTAATTTCAAAATTTTCATTCATTTGATTATCATTCAAACATGTTTCATTTTCAATTGGTGTTTCCATGTCTACATACACATTATTGGTTTTAGTTGCAGGTGGATTTTCAATTTCATTTGG